>NC_044912.1:9342090-9416878 GCF_001633185.2 Quercus lobata
AAAACCTAGTTTTCCACATCCAGGTAGTTGGTTTCCCCATAGGCTTGAGTCCGTGGACTATGCAATGCCTTGGTTCTGTCCAAAACCTAGTTTTCCTCATCTAGGTAGTTGGTTTCCCCATAGGCTTGAGTCCGAGGACTATGCAATGCCTTGGTTCTGTCCAAAACCTAGTTTTCTTTTTGTGTGGGATCTTGGCTTTAGGGGAGTTAGCTCCTCAGCCAAGCCCCTAGAGTTTATCCATACGATTAACGCTACCAAGTGCCTAGTTTGCTCTTTACGGGGGACCTTGGCTTTAAGGGAGTTAGCTCCTCAGCCAAGCCCCTAGTCAAGAAACGTAGCCCCTAGCAGAACTTTATACTAAAACTCTATAACCAACGGTTAGAAATAACAAAGAAGCTCTATCGACCCACCTCCTATACCAACACACAAGCCTTTCCCACAGACGGCGCCAATTGTAAGGACACGATTCGTGGCGGACCGTAACAGTGTCGGGTGTCGGGTTCACGTAAAAAGGGCACAAACAATATCATTTGTAGAGCGTGGGTTTGAAAGGCTAGGCCTTAGTCACCAGGCGGTGGGTTTTTCGGGGTGTTCGTATATAGTTATGTTTCCTTCACCCCTGGAGTCTTTCTCCTGGAGGTGGGCTGGGAGGCTCTGGATTTTGGCCATTTTTCCCAGCCCCCTCTCTAGGTTACTGATTTTTCCTTTTATACTCGCCTGTGTTCACTGTCCTTCGTCCACGTATAGGGTCAACATTTTCAAGGCTGATATTTGTCCCATCAGCCCATACCCAAAGTCGTTGGGGGTGGTTGTAAAAGCCAAAGAATGCGGCTATGTCAGGTTAAGAGTATTAAATGGCAGTAAGGGCAGCTTTCCCTGGATATTTTAGATATTTTAGATCTTTCTTCCAAGTTTCAGTCCTATACCGTTTTTACCCCTCTTTCTGGGGGGACTTTGGGTCTGCCGAGGACTGAACTGCCCTCGGCGGTATCCATAGGCTATCTTGCTGAGCTTGGGCCATAGCCCTCCTCGACTTGGGCCTTTGGATTCTCCCCGGGTAGATGGGTCTGGCCATAAATCATTTGGCCCCACACATACAATTTGACAATTATAGAAATTCATCATATAAAAAGAAAGTTACAAAGATAACATTTTCACAATAAAGCTTGGCAAGCTATTAATAGTAGGTAAAAAAAATGATGTCAAAGAGGCGCCGAGATAAGAGCCAATAATAACTTACCATATTGACATTATTGTGAAATTGCTGTAAAAATGTTATGCTCATAACATTACTCTCCATGTAAACATGATGTGTAGAATTTGAATTCATTAAAGGCAATCTCAGATAATTGAACAACAAAAATTCATCATACACATGCATGACGCGATAATCTTTATGCACAATGCAAACAATAGAATTATGAATCGAGAAAAACAATCTCACATATGTGGATTTTATATTATATGACACCGTTTCATGAGATACATTCTGAATACCGACATCGTGTGATGTCATAAGAAGCAATTCAAAACAAAACCCATATTGGTATTTTCCAAATTCACAACAGATAGTAATTTTTTTTTTTTTTTTAACAGATAAATTGAAAAATAGTACTCATCTAAGTCATCTAGTCATCTGGGGGTTTCTTCTTATTTCAGGTTGTCCACGAAAACATTATAGTAAGTAATTATAAAAGTCCAACAAAACCCAAAGCACACAGATCTCTCTCTCTCTCTCTCTCTTTCAGACACTCACACAAACATAGAAACTCCAATTTCCTAAGAATCCGATTCCGAATCCTCAATCAAGAACAGTTCTTTCTTCTTTTCCGAGGAATCCAAAATCCGATATTACGTTTAACTGTCTCTTCACTTTCATGGACGATCCTTTTCAGCTCTTTCCAAGGTTTTGAGTCAAATCAAATTCTCATTTTAACATTAAAAAGGAAAAAAGAAGAAGAAGAGGTTTTTCGAGTTTTCTTTTTACTTATTAGTATTATTTTTTTGGTTTTTACGGACAATACAAAAGTGTGGGTTCGGTGCAGGTTCGTATTTTGTGATCGGATCCAGCTGACAATTTCCGAGAACTTTGTCAGAGTGCTGATTCGTGGAGTTTCTTAGTAGGTTAGAGCTATTTGAAAATTATGTTCTAGTTAATGATTATGCATTGATTTTACTGTGTTTGTTTGTTGAGAAAATGTAGGAAAACTTTTGACCACTAGAATTAAGTTTTTATGTGCTTATTTGAGATGGGTTTTAGTTTTTATGTTGAATTGCTAACCTTTGTTTTTGATTGCTAGAAAACAGTGCAAAAAGCTTTTTTTTTTTAAATAGTAAAAATGTTCTGATTTCACTCTTAGATTTTACTGTTTATGCTATATGAATTTATTGTATAAAGTATAAACTTTTAGTCTCAGTTTTTTTTTTTTTTTGGTGGGGTTCTGCATTTAATGAAGAATCTAGGATATCATATCAGTTATTAAACGCTTTTGTTATTAATGTACAATTTGTGATCTTGTTGGCTCTTATCACATTTGATTCACTAATAAAGTGTATGTCTTTTTTGGGTTCCAATGAAAAGTCATCACATTTGTTTGATCAATTTATCATTAATTAGGTTCAGGTTCTGTTTCAGTTTTTTGATCAACACTTTTTAGTTAATAGGTGATGCAATCAGTTGATGAGGACAAGAAGAAGACTCTGAAGCGTTCAAGATCATTTAATTGCAATATGCCTTTGACGGACTCAAGCGTTACAGCAACTGTTGATGACTGCAATCTTTTCCCTGTCGAAGAGATTGTGCAATACCCATTGCCCGGTTATGTGGCACCTACTTCAATCAGTTTCAGTCCTGATGATAGTATAATAACTTACTTGCTTAGTCCTGATCACACTTTGAATAGGAGGGTTTTTGCTTATGATGTCAAGACTGGAAAACAAGAGTTATTTTTCAGTCCCCCGGATGGTGGGCTGGACGAGGGTAATATATCACCAGAAGAGAAGTTGAGGAGGGAAAGATTGAGGGAGCGTGGGTTGGGAGTTACACGGTATGAATGGGTGAAGTCAAGCACAAAAAAGAAAGAAATCATGGTGCCTTTGCCAGCTGGGGTTTGTTCCGTTATCTCTTAGGCTAATAATCTTATGTATTATGTTTTTATTGAATTACATGATCAGTGCTACTCTTTGCTTTTTTGAATCATTCACCTCTCTTCTGCAAAAACATTTTGATGTAATTTCTTAGACTGAGAATATCTTTTTGATCTTAAAGGGTTTGTTGTACTGTTAATATTTTAAGATTCAAGAGGATAAGTTCTTTGGCTTCATTTCTCTTGTTTTATAACAAATGTATGGTTATGATCGTTAATTAGTTGGGAATTAGAATTGATGCAAGAAAAATGTGTTTTAAGTTCATGTTTTCATTGTGGGTAGGCTTTTTTGTTTGGTGGATTAGGAGGGGGGACTAATGGATCTCATGGACCTCATTGTGGCATCGTCACAATACTTTTTTCATGTTGCTGCCACCATATAGCAATGCAACCACCTCCATCACAACCTCCTTTAATGCCCCTACTGTCACCACCTCCACTTTTGAAATTATCCGACCATTTCCACACCCTGATTCTAACTCCATGACCAAAACCATCTCTGCTGTTATCCCCCTTTTCAGCATCACCATCAACTCCTTCATACTACCTCTAATATAACTGTATAACAACCTTCAGCACAGTTTTCATTTCCTATTCTAAATTACTTAATTTACTGTTCACAATTTAAATAATGTGGACTTTCCTCCACCATGTTTCGCTTCTTGGGTTCTCCATCAGAATTTGTTAGAACTTTCTGGATGGCAAATGGATTTGTTGTAAACACATTAGCCTATACTGCATCTGTTTTGATCCTTGAGACTGGAGTTGCATTAGGTGGGCAGCTGATGCAAATTTTTTTAACGGATCCTATATGAATAGATAGTTGGAGCTAATACTGGCAATGAGATATTTGGATTTTCTGTTATATACATATTATTACTGTTAGTTGGAACACACCTGACACTCTACTCACCCTGCATTTCATCAGATAATTAAACCTGTGAACATGTTCTATTTTATTATAAACTGAATTTCTCTTCTGTATTTCTGCTTCTCGACCTTTTACCACCTTGTCAAATCTGTTATAACAATGTGGGATGTATTCAATATCTATGTTTTGGGGCTAATTGATAGATGCTAACTCTTTTTATTTTCTGTTTCATACTAGCACTGTGAACTTGAAATGATCTGGTTTCCACTGATGATTTGGTATTCTATCTATGGACAGATTTATTTGCAGGATTTTTCTTGTTCAAATCCAGAGCTCAAGCTTCCAAGTGTACCGTGTTCACCAATTATTGATCCACATCTATCCCCAGATGGCACAATGGTCGCTTATGTTAGAGATTCAGAGTTGCATGTTCTCAATCTCTTGAACAATGAATCAAAACAGTTGACATATGGTGCCAATGGAAATTCTTTGGTATGTACAATGCAGGTTTAGATTTTTATGATATCATTGATACCAGATGCTATCAAAAAACTCTATGATTTCTGTGAAGTAATGCATAAATTTTCACACCCAATTCTTTGTTTGTAACTGATCTGCCCGTCCTAATCCCACTATTAATGTTCTGAACTGTTTTTTGCTAGTGAGCCATTTTAAGGTTGGATAATTGAAGCATAGGAGTCTATTACAGCCTTTACTTAATTTAACTCAGGGAGCATTAGCTCCCAATAACTTTGGGTCAGCTTTATGTATCCAGTTTCACCTTCTTAGGGCCGGATCCTCTCTCAGATCTTTGCCAATTAATTCTTTTTTCTTCACCTTGCCCCTTTTTTTCTTTTCTATCATTTTTACAACTCCACTTTCTTTTGAAATTATTACTCTTTTCAAGGTTGTGAGACTAAAGTCAGAATCGTAAGTTTCGAAACTGTGAAGCATCAAATTGCCAAACCGGTGCAATGGGCTTTTGATTATTGTGTTGCCAATTGTTTGGTTTACTAATGACTTTCTTTTTCCTTTTTCCTTGTTAATTATGATATCATTTTTTTTGTGTCCTGCAGACTCATGGCCTTGCTGAATATATAGCTCAGGTGAGAATTTCATTCTATCATCTTTCCCTCTCTGTACATATACAAAGTCAGGCGATTGTTTAGTTTTGCTTCTTGTAATTAATTCCTGCTTTGAGTGTACAAATGTTAAAAAAAATTGCTTTCAGAAGCAAAAAAGGCAATTCAGAAAACCACCATTGTTTATTTATTGGTGTTAAGATTTTTTTTTTTTTTTTTTTTAAATTTTATTTTATAAATAATAATTTTGAGAAAATATTGCTGACTGCAGGAGGAGATGGATAGGAAGACTGGGTACTGGTGGTCATTAGACAGCAAATTCATTGCATTCACACAAGTTGATTCTTCTGAGCTACCTCTTTTCAGAATTATGCACCAAGGTAAAAGCTCAGTTGGCTCAGATGCACAGGAAGACCATGCTTATCCTTTTGCCGGAGCTACAAATGTTAAAGTTCGCCTTGGAGTGGTTTCTGCTGCTGGAGGTCCTATTACTTGGATGGATCTTCTCTGTGGGGGATCGGATCAGGCAAACAACGAGGAAGAATATTTGGCTAGAGTCCACTGGATGCTAGGAAATAATCTCACAGCTCAGATTTTGAACAGGTCTCACTCCAAGCTAAAGATCCTTAAGTTTGATATCAAAACAGGCCAAAGGAAAACCATATTGGTAGAAGAAGTAGGTGCATGGGTTAGTTTACATGACTGCTTCACACCTCTGGACAAAGGAGTCACCAGATTTTCTGGGGGATTTATCTGGGCAAGTGAAAAAACAGGATTTAGACATCTTTATCTGTATGATGCAAATGCAACATGCTTAGGACCTCTCACTGAAGGTGACTGGATGGTTGAGCAAATTGCTGGTGTAAATGAGGCTGCAGGGTTTGTTTATTTCACTGGAACTTTAGATGGGCCTTTGGAATCTAACCTTTACTGTGCTAAACTATTCCCATATGGAAACAACCCCCTGGAGCCACCAGTGAGATTGACCCATAGTAAAGGAAAACATATGGTTGTGCTTGATCATCATATGCGGACTTTTGTGGATATCCATGATTCTCTTAATTCTCCCCCTAGGGTTTTAATTTGCTCTTTGGAAGATGGAAGCATAATCACACCTCTGTATGAACAATTTACCATTCCAAGATTCAAACGGCTTCAACTTGAGCCTCCACAGCTAGTTAAAATACAGGCAGATGATGGGACTGCATTGTATGGGGCTTTATATAAGCCTGATGTAACAAGATTTGGCCCTCCACCTTACAAAACCTTGATTAATGTGTATGGTGGTCCAAGTGTACAGCTTGTTTCTGATTCTTGGATAAATACTGTTGACATGAAAGCACAGTTTCTACGAAGCCAGGGCATCTTAGTTTGGAAGGTCTGTGTCTTCTGTAAAAACTTATGTTTTGTTTACGTGATATTTCATTTATAATACTTCTAGAAATAGTGAAAAAGGATATGATAAATAGGAGGGTAGCAGAGTGTATGATCTTAGATAGGATAAAAGGACAAAAAAGGACACATTTAACTGAATCAAATTAGTTGATATAAGGGATTCATAGAACTGCCCTCAAATAGTTAGGATTATGGCTTAGTTGAACATTTTGACTTAGACTTCTTTACTAACAAGTACTTAATTAGAATTAAAAACACCCTGGTTATGCAAGGCTGTAGTGTACTTGCACATACGTATGATCATTGTCCAATTAGTTGCCTGGCTAAAACATCTGTATAAGTTATGCTATCTGTTTACTCAATTATGTTGCTGACACAGGAAGCCCATGCTTGATGGAACCCCTTTTTTTTAATTAAAAAAAAAAAAATTTGAATCGGTGATGTATATTAGATGGATGAAGATATTGTATTGGTTATGGTGCATGCAGCATGCTTAGGTGATAACCTCATCTAACTCCCATATCTTTGAATATTGGGGCATGGCTAAACTATGAGTGCTCATATTTTGTCAGTCCCTTTGTTAGGTGGGGTTCATGGTAACATGGTGGACGTTGCTATTATGTTTATGAGACATGGTTACTGCATCTATGTATATAAAGTATGAAATTTCAGTTAGATTAGGTTTTGTTATTCTACCCCTGGTCTGATTACCTGTCCCATTCCTGAAGTGTTTTGAAGTGTCAAGCATATGGATAAAAACTATCTCCTGCCTGCTTCTCTAATAGATTTTATCATCATCATGCCACTTATTTTCAAAAAATGAAAAATTCATCGTTGTAATTATTTTACTGTTTACAGATGGACAATAGAGGAACTGCACGACGTGGACTGAAGTTTGAGGGCTCTCTAAAATACAAGGCTGGTCAGATTGATGCTGATGATCAGCTGACTGGAGCTGAATGGCTTATCAAACAAGGGCTAGCTAAAGCTGGCCATATTGGGTTGTATGGGTGGAGCTACGGCGGATATCTCTCAGCTATGACATTGGCCAGGTTTCCTGACGTGTTCCGTTGTGCTGTGTCTGGTGCTCCTGTAACATCCTGGGATGGGTACGATACATTTTACACTGAGAAGTACATGGGATTGCCTTCTGAGAATCCATCAGGTTATGAAAAAAGCTCTGTGATGCACCATGTGCACAAGATGAAAGGGAGGTTGTTAATTGTGCATGGCATGATTGATGAAAATGTACACTTTAGGCACACTGCAAGGCTTGTGAATGCACTTGTGGCTGCTGGAAAGTCTTATGAATTATTGATTTTTCCAGACGAACGTCACATGCCACGCCGGCATAGGGATCGAATTTATATGGAAGAGAGGATTTGGGACTTCATAGAGAGGAGCCTGTGAAGAGTAACAAAGTTTTTGTTTATATCTTTCCAGTGTGAGATTTGTGTTTTCATTTCCTTCTATAGGTGTTGTAAAGTATGGAAGACCTCTTTGTTGCACATTTTAGTCCCATTTAATAAGCCATACGGCGATATTCATGTATCAAAACCCCCACATGATGCAAAATTTAAAATTTGGTAGAAAACATTCTCAAAAGAGCATAAAAGAAAGAAGAAAAAAATTGCCCATCAATGTTTTGGATTGGAACTGTATTTTTTTTTTGGAGGAATCGGTAAGAAAAGATTTTATGAATGAACTAAATCAGCTTGAAATACAAAATCCAACTCATAAAGTAGATTTTCTATCCATACATCAAGATCTATAGATAAACTGCTTTTCTAGTAAGGGAATGAGCAAGCTGGTTGCCCTTCCCTTTTACATACTTGAAGCTATATTTATGAAAAACCTTTTACAACATCCAAATCTCTTCAATAACATGAACAGACATAGTTTTTGATGACACCAGGTTGTTGATAGCTGTGACAACTCTATGACTATCTCCTTCGAACTCTTACCTTAGAAATGCAAAGTTCTCTAGCAAAACTTATTGCCCTACTAACTGCCAAGGCTTCCACCAAATCTACTGAGTGAGGTAGCGGAATTTTTTGGCTAAGGGAATGAGCAATCGGATTGGACCTTTATTTATACAATGCAATTTAACCTTTACAGTCTACATTAATGTCTCACCTCTAAGAATACCAACCACAGGGTTGGGTCAAGGTCAACACCAATGATGATAGATATGAGGACTACTTGCTATGAAATCGAACTTGACTCATTGATAGCTATTGAAATGATTAAATTAAACATGACCACCAAATTAGCTACCTTTTAAAAAAAAAAAAAAAAAAAGACAAATTTTATTGCTTTAACCACTGAATGAATTTTTCAATTAAAAAAAAAAAAAAAAACTGTTTTTGAGTAGTTATGATATCATGCTTGCTAAGTTGTTGAACACCTGCAACCAAAACATAAGATGGAAAATACTGTACAAACACGTATACAGAAGCTACTGTTTACTAGTGCTTAAAAACCCGTGAAATTTGCCAATAAATCATAGTACATGACATGAAAAAAAATTAGCGAAAAAACATTTTACACCATATAATTTTGATCAATTGTTATTTTCATCCACTAAATCTAAAAATTTTCATATTAGTCCATATAATGTTTTGCCTGATGTAAATTAATCAATTTTTAAAAACTTATAGATAAATTTGAATTTTAGTAATATATGGATTTGAAATCATTAGGTATAAGACGTTATTTCAAATCAATAATAACGAAAGTGCTTTTGTTTGAGTAAAATCTTCCAAATTCAAATTATCACCTATTATTAAATTTATATCAAGTAACTCATACAATCATACTAGTAATTGATTTGAATGCAGAAAGAGGGACATGTATTTAGAGACGAGAGTACATTGTGTTTTTTTATTTTTTGAGAATGAGACGAGAGTACATTGTGATTGTGGAGGAGAACAAACCAAGAAAATAAATATGTAGTGATTTTGTGAAATTGTGGTGGAGGTCCTTGTTTTCTTATAAACAAAGTGACTCTGAAAATAAGCAGAAGGAAAATTAGGTGGATCTTTATAGATCCTAATCCAAAATGTATATGTTGGGGACATCTATTTCTGATGGAGCCAATATTATAGATATTTCTTTTCTTTTCTTTTCTTTTTTCCTTTCAAAAAACAATTAATTGGGTAGTTCATTCGAGTTATGCTCAATAATTGTATTGAGTTATTTTTCAAAAGTTGCTTTTGGTTTTTGGTTTATTGAGGTTGAGGCATGAGACTTTTAACTGTTCATCTTTTATTTGTTTCAATAAAAAAAACCTTATGTGAAAATAGTTTTTTCATTTTCTTGTATTTGATAGTATAAGGGAAAAAAAGTCAATGAAAAACTGTCTCTTAACAAACTTCCCTTAGTTAGCTTAATGTGAGATAAAGTTGTTTTTCACTTTTACTATAAAAATAATTTTATCTCACTCAAAGCTAAATATGGAAATCAACTCTATTTCATGCAAAAATAAATAAAGTTAAGATATAATTTTTCAACTTATTTTAAAGTCGTTACCAAATATAGAAAAATAAGATAGTTTTCTAGAAAATATTTTTTGAAAAATAATTCATTTTCCAAAAAAATTAATATCAAAACAATAGAAGAGTAATATTGAGTCTAATGTGAGTGCTCAACACCCCTAGGGTTAACAAAAATGGTCACAATATTGGATAGAGGTAGATTTTTACTAATTTTGTTATAAATCTCACAATATTAAGGTTAAGAGTTAAAATTATTTGGTTTAGAATGTGTTCAGATTTTTTTTTTTTTGGCTGAATAAAAACTTTATTCAAAATGAAAGAAGAGGATTACAAAAAAGGAAAAGGCCTAACACTATTTCTGCCTAAAGCCTGAATAACCAAGGCTAAAAGACTAGAGAAAAGAACCGACCCTGTCTAGTTGAACAACGCTACCCATTGGACTAGAAGATGGGTAGGGTTATTTCTCTCTTTATACACAAGAAAAAGAGAAAGATTCAAAGTTCTTGAGCACTAACAACTGCTTTGCTCAAGTGGGTGTTGAATAAGAGTTTTTATTTTTATTTATTTAGGCTGATTTTTTTATTAAAAAAAAAAAAAGTAGGACCAAATGATGTGTGGCGAAGACATATTTTTTATATGAGTCTTATCTCATGCACGTATATCATGTAGGGAAACAAACCGTAAAAAATGTTATTAATCATGACTCATCATGTAATATGATTTGAACAAAAATACCAAAAATTTCTATCAAATTTAGGTCATGATTGGTAATAATTTTTATTTTTTATTTTCAAAAACTTCTGTCAAGTTTAGGTTATGTTTGGTAACAATTTTTATTTTTTATTTTCAAAAACTTGTTTTTGGGAATATAAAAAAAAAAAACAATTTTGTTGTATTTTTAAAATCAAAAACATGTTTGGTTAGTTGAAATTAAAAAAAAAAATAGAAAATACTAAAATATGTTGTTACTAGAATTTGATGTCTAATGCTAACTCATTAAATGAGACAAATTCATTAAATTAATACATGTTTGCATTGACTTTAGAAAATTAGAAATTGAAAACAGCTTTTTGCATGTTTTCAGTTTCTTTCACAAAATGAGTTTTGAGAATAGTTTTGTTTTCTGCCCATTTTGTGTTGTCAAACAAATTTTTTAATCTCACAAATAAAAAATTATTTTTGAAAACAAAAAATAAAGAGAAAAAATGGTTACCATACATTTAAATTTCTTGAGGAAAATAAATTTTACTATTTTTTTTAATGTATACAATTCGAATCCAAGCTAAAATACTTTCAAATTAGCACCCAAGGGAAAAAATAAAATAAAAACACACGTCACATCTTTTGTTTTGTTTTTTTTCATTTTTGGATTGATTCTAAGTTCACATTTAAAATGATTATGTTCTATATTTTTTTAAAAAAAAATCAAAATTAAAAAAAGTGATTATGATAACGAAACAATGACAATTGGCAAGTAGCCATTGGTTAAACTACGTGGAGAAAGTATTAAAGGCTTCTTGGCGACCAAGTTGAAACTGTGGATGTTCATTAGTGACTCAGCGAACGCGTTATTTTCACCAGGATTGACGTCCGTTAACATAAAAAAGATTCTTCTACATGTGTACCTTATCCGTACATTCCGTAGATATATTATTCTATCAGGATAATGATGATGAATTTGAAATTATGAAAATTAATGTAATCACCCCTTGTTTTATTTTTTATGTAAATTAAATTCAAACCCAGATCTCTAATTTGTGGAACAAAATACTTAGAGATTAAATTTTATAAAAATGTGGTGTATAATCCAAGTTTTACGCTCTCTAATTCCAACATATTATAATATCATATATCACATACTAAAAAATATGTACAATCTGGTGTTTAATCTTCATCTACACCAAAAATTGATTGGTGTTTTGGTATGATGATAAAGAGTTATTGAAACTCTCCACGCCAAAAACTGATTGGTGTTTAATCTCCACGCTACAGGTTGAAACTCTCTCTAAAAAAAAAAAAAAATTACAATCACACAATCAATTTTAATAACCCTGAAAATCCAACTAAACTAAAAATTTATTAGGATATTATTAGATGTGTTAGGATATATTAAGTTTTAAGTAAAAAATTAATGAGATTTGAAGCTAGTCAATGTAGGTAGATTTTTATTTTATTTTAATTTTGTGTCCGAATAGTTAAAATTCAGATTAAAAAAAATGATACGAAGGGTCTGGAATGCTCTATACTCAGTAAACTTAAAGCAAACACAATGCATAGTTTACAAAATGTCGACTATTATAGAATTATTTTAACTTTGTATTGTACGTATGGTTTTTTTAATATAAAAAGTATCAATTATTATATGCTCATAAATTATAAAAGAGCTTTATTTTTATACATCCGTACAAAAAAGCCGATTAACTTTGTTACAACTTCCCCCTCAAAAAAAGAAAAAAAAAAAGAAAAAACTTTGTTACAACTTACAAGGAGTAATTTTTTATTACTCAATTTGAATTTGTAAATCTCACATTATGCTAATGGGGATGTCATTGGGTTAAAAATTGAAATATCTTTTAAAATGAATTTTATATAAAGCATATCTTGTAAGCATGATATTGTCATAATCATGTATAAATATAATATAATATGTATATGAGGACAAAAAAAAAGTATCTATTGCGGCTATGATGAAATAGTTTCTTCCAAAACCATCTAGCTGATTTTGGTGAAATTCTCCCTATTATAAGACTTACTTGAAGTCGAATATGAATATCTAGAAACTGCACTATACTATTTTATTATTATTATGTTTTTAACAAAATATTTGGGTATGACAGAAGAAGAGAGGGTCGTCCCATAATTACTTAACCAAACTTTTAATATCCTTTATTTTTGGGTCTAAATTCCATCTTAATAATTGGGATCTAATATGTAAATTTTTTAATGGGAGATAGAGTAGAGATATTGTTTGAACTCATAAATATTTACTATAATACTATTATAAAATATCAATTGTTCCAAAAATATAAATTATTAAGAAATTGTGAATTTAACTATTTAATCAAAATTATAATTTTTATTCTAATAATTTCTATGAAAAATTAGAATTTCTCTCTAAATATAATCAATAAAGGAATTTGGTGTTTGCTTTATTTTAATGTTGTAAAAATGCTACACATATTCTTAACATTACTCACAAAAAAGAAAAATAATAAATATGACCAAACAAGTAAATATATACTTTCTCAAAAAAATAAAAGAAGAAGAAGTAAATATGTAAAGTCTTTGAAATATATAAAAATATTTGGTATCCACTTCTCTAAAATCTAAAAAATAACCCATCAATTTTTCTACTTAATGAATAATAACTAAGACCATGTAATGTGGTTTATATAATCAAACAAAATAAAATTGAGATCCTTAATGTGAATCATATATCTCTATTATATTTATCTCCTTTACACGTTAACAACACTAGTCACTTAAATATTGCTTTAATCCCCTTCCAAAGAAAATTGAGAAATATGTTTCTCAATATAGTATTTAGTTTTTTTTTTTTTTTCTCCACAATTGAATCCAAAACCTTCTAAACTCATCTAATATCAAATATCTTATTATATTAACATTAAGAGTACAAAAGATCTTAAAAATAAAATAGGTGTTGAAATCCCTCCACGCATGTCATTTTACACTAGGTCATGTAAATATCTTCATGCACTAACTCTTTGCTTCACTTTAACCCAACTAGTCTTATAGTAGTCTACTTTAAACAAAAATATCAACAAAAAATAATTATATTCTATTTCTAAAATATCTTTTTTTAGAAGACGTTTCTAAAATATCTTTGAAAGAGTAAAACTTTTATATATATTCTTGCTTTAATCTATGGGATCCCATGATGGCACACAAGAGTCAAGACTGATATATTGTAGTTTTTAAAGGCTAAAATTTTGGTCAATTAAATTCAAATATAACCAATATTATCTTCTTTGAGAACAATTCAATTCAATGCAGTTATGTTTTTTATATTTAAATAAACGAATATTCTGCGTAACTAAGGAATTAAACATAAATTTTATCTATACAATGTTGTATTCGTGTTCGTGTTATGCCGAAGTGCAACACAAGAAAACTTTTTTTTTTTTTTTTGGTTGAAGATCCTTTCTGTAAAGTTCTAGAAACAAGCAAAGGTAATAAATAATCCAGCCTATAAAAAAATTCAAATTGTTTACTCATCAATAGTCAATAGTATATCTAACACTTTAACACCAACAAAAACATAACGTCCGTTTACGGCACATCTAACGCCGTTAAAAACTTCCGGCAAAAGTCATCGAGTCAAAAAGTCTAACTCTATAAATACCCCAACCCAAATTTGATTCCACACGGTCACGTCCTAATCTCTTTTTGTTTTTTTCTTTCTTTCACTGTTTGTCTCTTTTATCAGAGGAAAAATTTTCTCCGCGAAAATTTTAAAAGCGAAAGAGAAAATTTTTTGGATTCTCGGAGACATGGCGAGGAATCAGTGGAGAAGGATCAGAGAGAACAATTAATGGCGGAAATTCTTATGAGTTTCTAGTTTCATTGCCTCCGTACCTGAGGTTTTTTCTCCGATCTTTTTACTTGTTAGAATTATATACCTTTCTTTCTTTCTTTTTTTGAGTCAATTTCTTTGTGTAGAACTGTAAATTGTACATTCTCAGTATTTTCTGTTTGGTTAGTGGGAAAATTTGAAAGAAAATAAAGAAAATCTGTTAAATAGTCTGTCTGTGTCGTAAATGATATTAATTATTATTATTATTATTCAGTGAAATCTGCCTTCAATTTTTGTGTGTGTGTGTGAGCTATAACTTCAAATGTATGTATATTTTGATTTAGTTTAAATAAATTTACTTTTTTTTTTCCCCAAGAGATACAAACAATGGAAAAAATCAACTAATTAAGACAAATTTTATGTAATTGCCTTTTTTTTCTTTCGAATTCTAGGAGTAAAAAGATTTATTTTTTGGAGTTTTTAATCTCTAATTGCAAAGATTCGATAATGTATGTATACATATCTAGTTTCTTTGGTGAATAAGGTTTTCTTTTCTTTTTTTTGGTATCTGATTGCTCAAATTTTTGGCTGTTTGTAGGGAATCCGAATTCGCAGGAAAGGGTTTGTCAGTTCTCAACAATAGAAGGAATGGCATAAGCCCTAGATTTGACGGGCATCATAGAAACCTTAGATGTTATAAGTCTAACAGAAACCCTAATTGGTGTGACAAAATTCCTAAATTCACTAATTGCTTTGATTTGGTTCTGTTCACAAGGAAAAAGAAAATAGTATCATCTGCATAAGGCTTTACTTCTTGGGGTTTTAGGAGCTTTTCTGGGCTCTTTTGGATTTACCCTATTAATTGGGTTTTCCGATTAGAGCACAATTGGCTTTGTATGAGATTTAGGGTTTGGAACTTCTAGGTGATACACATAGGGATTTGATTCTGTAAGATAAACAATGTCAATTGCCAGTGTAGCACTTAGTCCAGTGCTCAAGGAGTCTCTATGCTTCCCCAGTAGTTTCACCGGTCTGTATGGCCCATGCTCAAGCGAGTCAATCTTGGTCTACCTTGCTGTTGCTGGGTCTGTGGTTCCCATGTGTGTTAGGGAGTCAGATTCGATTGCTTTGGTGAAGCTAAGAATCCAGAACCACAAAGGTTATTATGTGAAGAAGCAGAAATTGGTTTGTGAAGGGAGAGAATTAGCTAGGAACAATACTTCCGTCCGAGACTATGGGTTAAGTGAAGGGATTGTATTGCATTTGGTGGTAAAACTCTCTGATCTCCAAGCAATTACTGTTAGGACTGTATGTGGGAAGGAGTTTGAGTTCCAAGTTGAGAGGAATAGAAACGTGGGTTATGTGAAACAGCAGATTGCTAAGAAGGGGAAAGGGTTTGTTGATCTCAAGGATCAAGAACTGCTATGTGATGGCGAAGAGCTTGAAGATCAGAGACTAATCAATGACATATGCAAAAATAATGACACTGTGATTCACTTGCTAGTTAGGAAATCTGCCAAAGTAAGAGTTAAACCTGTTGAGAAAGATTTAGTAGTGTCTATCGAAGCACTAAATCTGAAAGAGAAGGGGGCTGGTGTTAGAGAACACCAATGGGGAGCATTATCTGGGGGACGTCCTGTCATAGAGATTATGCCATTGCAAAGAGATTTTCTTTTGGAACCTCTAATTGTTAATGCTAAGATTGAACTACCAATAGTGATTAAAGATCTTATTAACTCTACCTTTGATGGGTTAATCAGTGGCAATGAGCCAATTCAGTCGTCAGAGGGATCAGGAGGAGCTTATTTCATGCAGGATTCATCTGCTCAAAAGTATGTCTCAGTTTTTAAGCCAATTGATGAGGAGCCAATGGCTGTGAATAATCCTCAGGGGTTACCCTTGTCACTTGATGGTGAAGGCTTGAAGAAGGGCACACGAGTAGGAGAAGGGGCATTGAGGGAAGTTGCAGCATACATTTTGGATCATCCAAGGAGTGGACGTCGCTCATATTGTTATAGGGAGAAGGGTTTTGCTGGGGTTCCCCCCACTGTTATGGTCAAGTGCTTGCACAGAGGATTCAATCATCCAGACGGTTTTGAGTGTGCAGCCAAAAATGTTAAGATTGGGTCACTGCAGATGTTTGTGAAGAACAATGGTAGTTGTGAGGATATGGGCCCTCGTGCGTTCCCAGTGGATGAGGTGCACAAGATATCAGTGTTGGACATAAGGTTGGCGAATGCAGATAGGCATGCTGGGAACATATTGATTAGCAAAGATCATAAAGATGGTCAGATTGTGCTTATTCCCATTGATCATGGCTATTGCTTGCCTGAGAATGTAAGTGTTTTGTTCTTCTTCTGACAATGCTTGCTTAAATACTGGATACAATTTTGTTTGTGTTTAGTTTAAAGGGTGTATCCTCTCTTGTTTGCTTAATTCAATCTCCCCATGTATTGTTGATTTTCATCGTGGTTGCTTATTGACTCCGAGACATAGTTGGTGTCTTTGGCAGAAAATTATGTATGTTCCCTGTGATGATATACTTCAAAATCTAGTTCAATTGTCTATTTCACTTACTATGTTGTTTAATTTGCTGCAAACTGGAAAAAGTTAAAAGCATTGTTGGCTGTTTTGCTTGTCCTAATTTTGTGCCACTGTGCAATATGTTCTCACTTTGATTGGATTTCCGTATCCTTCTCTTTGCATCCTTTTATCTTTCTGGTTTAATAGGATATGCAACAGTTCAACAGATTATGCTATGCTTTCCTGTATAATTCTCATCTTTTACATTGAACTTCTGCAATGCTATGCTTTCCAAAGAAATTGCATTGTACGTTATCCACTCTATTTTTAGTTACAAACTAACAGTTTTTCTATTTTTTAAGATCATTACACCCATTTGTCTCCAATACTTCTTCTGTCTATTACTTCCTCTCATTTTTGCTTCTTCTCACTGCAGTTTGAAGATTGTACATTTGACTGGCTCTACTGGCCTCAAGCTAAAGAACCTTACTCCCCTGACACAATTGATTATATTAAATCAATGGATGCTGAACAAGACATTGAACTTCTGAAGTTTCATGGGTGGCACATACCACCTGAGTGTGCCCGCACCCTTCGCATTTCCACCATGCTTCTAAAGAAAGGTGTGGAGAGAGGACTCACCCCCTTTGCCATTGGAAGCATCATGTGCAGGGAAACCTTAAAGAAGGAATCTGTGATTGAGCAGATTGTTCAAGAAGCATCAGAAGCTGTGCTCCCGGGTACAAGTGAAGCTGCATTTCTGGAGTCTGTATCACTGATCATGGATCGCTGCCTTGATAAGCTATCCCCATAAGGCCAAGCAGTAAATATATAGGCATATAAATAATGTGCATATGTTACTTAGAATGTATTCCTGATTCTCAAAAAAAAAAAAAAAAAAAATGTATTCCTTAGTTTAACATGTACCGTTGCTTTGTTTCTGAAACTTTTTCCCCTTCTCCTCATTTGGTTCGTAGATAGGTTTTCTCAGCATTAACCCTCCTCTTTTCCCCGTATTCTTGCCCCTATATTACCTGAATGAAAATCTTCAAACGTTTATAACAAAAAGATTCAAGTACCTGATATCTCCTAAATTTCTATTATCTTTTAATGGTACTTTTACTATGTAGAGTAATATAATATTATACTTCTTTTTTTTTTTTTTTGGGTCGAAGACAACATAACCATAAGGTAAGACTGTTAATTTTATGCTAGCTTTTGTATATTCTTGTTTTTATTTTGTATTGATACTTTGGGTTTTGCTTGCTTTAGTGTGGGAATTTGGTTATCACCCAGGCCCTAGTTTATGCCTTCAAATCTTGGATGCTATTTTGGCGGATGGGCCCTTAAACAGGTACACAGATTCTGGTTTATGTTAGCAAACAAAGATATGGAGTGTTTTAAAGGACTTCTTGGAGGCATTGGCAATTGTATTTGAGGATGAAAATTTGATGCGTCTTATGGAGGCATTTTATTTGACAAGAAGATCTATTTGAGTATTGAGACTGGGTCAAAAAGTTTCATTTCAGGTCAATCTTATTGAAACTATTTCGAGGGAATGGAAATCTTGGTTGTGTGTTAAACAGAACATGACAGACTGTGTGAGGATGGTTTCAGTCCACAAGGGCAATTAACTTAATTGTATGATTGGTTGAATCCAGATGGTGGTTTGTACAGTAATTTTACACTAGATATGGATTTCGAGTTATATACAATGCAGTCAAGCTCAGTTGATGCCGAGGTCTATTCTGTTTTGAGGGAAGGGAATTAATTTTGGAAGCTTGTAAGGTTTGAGGCTTTGGTGGACATTCAAAGCAGGTTGTTCTTAGTGGAGCTAGAAGAGGAGGTCAGTGGGAAAGTCTACTTGTGCAGAAGCCTAGAACAACATTATAACTAAGCTCCCAGAGGTTAATTGGTGGAGAGGCTCCTATATGGTTGGAAATTCTTAATAGTTTATCAATTAAAATTAAGTAGTTGTAATTGGGTGTTTCTGTGGAAGTGGATCCTTAAATGTGTATTATGTAGAGTTGTAGACAGAGCAGAAAATGAAGAACACTTGTTATAAAACCCGTTCCGGAGCAAAACACAAAAAAGTAAGAAAGCACTTTCTTTTTTCTTTTTCTTCTTTTTTTGGCTAAACGTAATGTAAGCTTTTGTTAATCTTTGGTTTAGTCCCACACTATAAATAACCTGATTGGACTTTTTAACCAGGATGGAATTGGACCTTGATATCTGGAAGAATTTTCACATAAGCCCATTAAGTGCTAAAATTTGTGATTTAAGCCCTTGTCTTATACCAATGAGAAACAATAATGTTCCTATAGCATCCAAAGCTGATATATTGTATGTGTGGTGATTATTTGATTAATAGTCCAAGCTGAAGGATATTATTGCATTGGTCACCTCTGGGCCAATGAAGCCGAAAGAGTACAAACTACAAAGTACAAACACTTTCTGGGACAAGGCCATATGCCATTGCAGTGACACTTTTGGCACAGAAATGGTCGAGTCTGTTTGGATGAACTTACTTTCCAATTTATTTCAGACTTGACATAACACACTCTACATGGATGTGGTCTTTGACATGCTTGCTAATCAAAATAGTTAGGCACGTGCAAATGCTGAAAATATTTGACCAAAGAAAAAAATTCTAAAATTGAAAACTCTCTCTCTCTCTCTCTCTCTCTCTCTCATAAAATTAAAAAAAGTTAAAACTAGCAAATTTTGCTGACGAAAAAAACATAGAAATAAAAGATTGAAAAATAAAATTTTACTAACCTGATGAGTTTCTGCAAATTGTATGGTATTAAGTTATGAGTTTCAGACTGCAGGTTTTTCCAAAAGAGTTTCATTTTGCGTTTTCATCAATGATAAGTTTTGATGATAGTGAAAGTGTCACTGAACTATGTGATGTGATGATAGTGTGATGGCTTCATTTCAACATTTGTCGGGGCTGCGGATTAATGTAATGTGGATTTGTTACTTTTCTCTATTTATTTTCTTGAGGGGAAAAAAAAAAAAAAAACCTTCAAAAGGATATGGTACACGCAAAACTTTATTAGACAAGGCTCTATGATTGAACTTGTTGGTACACACTAATACACTATATGATTGAACTGGAGTGGTCCTATTTTTTCTAATCCTAATCAAAGTATATCCCATTATAGATGATATATTAGTGGTCCTTGCTTGCGTTATATCAAAGCAGTTCTATTCTATTACAGTTGGCCTCTACTGAAAGATGGACATGGATGGTGATCTTTTGTGTTTGATAGGATAGAGTTGTAGATTCTATTTTGGATGAATTGATAGTATAACTAGCTCCAAACTTTCACAGGAAAACTTTTTCTTTTTACAAGTTTGTAAAAGAGTCCTCATACGCAACAGTCTAAATTGTGTAAGTGTTTTATGTTGGGTTTAAGAAGCGATGAGAGGCTTAAAAGAAAAGTTTTTATGTTTCTCTCGAGGGAAACGGTACAAAACAGGGATGATGTATATAGATGTCTGCCTGTTTGGTAATGTGTTAACAAATCCCACTTTTCTTTTAAGTGTGTATATATATATTTTTAACAAAAGTATAATTCTATAACAAGTAGCACAACTTTTGTCACAACTTGCCAATATTGCGAGTTGTGGTAAAAATTATGCCATTTGTTCTGGCACTAGACTTTTTGTTTTTTTAATCTTCATTGAAAAATTCACTCATTTCACAATTCAATTCACTTGGATCCCGCCACAAAACACTATAACAAGGGTATTCCATGCTTTTTTTGTTGGGTGAATATTGATGTGCCTCTATAGAGTTTTTTGTTTAAAAAAAAAAAAAACTAAGCTGTTTATTCCCAAGCTAGTTTGATAACAACCTAAGCTAGCCTTATCCAATTAGACTAGTTGTACAGCTGCACCATAAGAAAAGTTCAACTTGATTTTTCTTCAAATTACCGCTTCCTAGTTTTCCTCCTGATTGAAGAAAGCACCCAAGAGATAAATAACAAATGACTATATCTTTTTAATATCATTTTCATTGAATTATATTAAGCTACTATATTATCACAAACCTGTAACCCATAAAATATATTAAGATATGCTATAAATACGTAGCTCATGATTTATGAAAAAACATGAGCTGTCCTGGTTTTAAATGTAGTCTTTTACTTTTAGGGATTTTTTTTTACGGTAGACATGAACCAATTAGTCAAACTACATTAATGATATGCTTTCTCTCTTCCCACATCTTTTTATTTTTCTTCAATACAAAACGTACATCATTAAAATGTTGCTTGCATTATGCAACAAAATCAAATCAATAGTCTCCGTAGTGATAACGGAGGTGAATACACATCTAAAAAAAAAAATCAAATCGATAGTAGTCCCTTCATTAATAAAACAACAATTTTAGTGAAACTTTTTGGGCTTTTGGGGAGTGGAGTTGGTTATGGTTGGTAGAGAGTGCATTAAAAGCAAAATTATTCATATCCAGACCCAGAAGAAGGGTACATGGTTATGGATTATGAATCAAATTTTTGTAGAGCCATCAGCCACGTGATAAGTTGGTGCTTTTTTCTGAATCATTTGCAGCTTGACTGGACGTATTGATATTGCTATGTCACCATAGCAAGAGGTGCTACCTTTAATTCCAATTCCTGCCTAACTCTGATTTAAAGGAATAGCTAGATGGCCAAGCTAGGGCATTGTCTTTACACAAATGGAGTACATGAAAACAAAAGTTGTTGCACCTTACAAGTGTTGACAATGCTGAGTTAGAGAGAGTAAAGACACCATGCAAGTTGTCCAATCTGACAAATAGGATTTCATTGCATATCAGTGGACTAAAGAAAAGTTATTATTATTGACATTTTTTTTTCCAGTGTGGAAACAAGGGCTAAAGTCATTATTCCAATTCAATGAAACAAAATTACAATAATAGAACCCCATTACTGTCTCTTTTATGGATCACCAATTCACAACTTGTTACTTCAAGGAGTGGTGGTTTAGGAATTTTTCTATAGGTGTTCTTTAGGAAGTATAAGTTATACAATCTAATAAAAAGAGAAATTCATATATTGACAACAACAACAATAAAAAAAAACACGCAAATACATAAAGTTTACAATTGCCTTTTACGAGTTTTCATATTTTGAAATCGTTGCATGATAGTCTCATTATCAATACTACAAGTTACAACTCTTTTAATGTTCATAACCAATTAATCATTCATCCACTGAATGTAGAACAAATTATGGAGCAAAATTTAATTTTATTGGCAAAAAAAAAAAAAAAAAAAAAAAAAAACTGAGGATGTTCTTAAATTTTTTTTGAAGGGTAGACAAATAAAATTTTTTAAATTATTATATATATATATATATATATATATTCAGGTCAAGGTGATCCTAGAACCACCCTGGCCTTAAGTTGGCGCCGCCCTTGACTTCAAGAAGTTGTAAAATATAAGAGATATGGTAAAGTCTCTTGTCGTTGAATAAGAGATCTGAGTTTACACAAAAATCAATTGGTGTCTTGATCTAATGATATAGAACAATCATCAAAAGCGGATGCTATAAGTTAAAATTGAAGTAAAATAAATTTGTATTCATATACTTTTTTCTTGCACTTAAAAGAATTTGTGTATCTCATTTTCCATGGTTGAGTTTTCCTTAGAACACAGAGCCACATCTTGGGTTGGTCCTAACTCCAAAATCTCCAGCATGGGCCCCCATAAAATATTGGGCTGAATTCAATGCAATTGAAAGTTACCTTTGATGACCAAATATGTGGGCCAACCTCCACCGACACCATTGAATTGAATTAAATTAAAGGAAATCTCAGCCTCACAATGGAAAAGTGAAACAACCCCACAAACACCGCAAGACGGATCCGGATCCTCTCCATTTTCCTTTGAAATGGAGAGGGTCCAGTTAATGGACAGGATTAATTTGAAATACATCTAGGGTCTAAGTTGTGCCACGTCAATTAAAATGTTAAAAACTTAACTCTGGAAAGCTCAACTGTGGTTAACAAAAGGGTTAACTCAGCAAACCCACCTTATTCTTATCTGAGATTCAAATATGTCAAAATCACTCTTTTGCTCTCTCTCAATTTCTCTTCTCCATCGCCGTCTCGCTCAACCTTGCCGTCGCCGCTGCCACAATCACCAACGTCTGCCAAGCCACCGTTGTTTCTTCGACCACGTCTCACACCAGCCTAACATCACCGAATCCACTGCTCGGTAAATTTTCTCAATCTTATTTCTTCTTTATAAGCTCTGTTTGGTTGCTTGGAAAACAAAGGAAAATAAATTAGTATACTGCTTTTTTTTTTTTTTTTTTTTTATTTCGTCATGTTGAGTTTGGTTTCTATTCTCTGAGTGTTTTTTTTTTTTTTTTTTTTTTTTTTTTTTTTTTTTTTGGTGGGTTTTGAGCTTTGGGATTGTTTGAAAACAAAACAGTTGGTGGGTGTTTAAGCTTTGCAGGGTTTATGGTTTGTTTTGATCTGAATCTGTTCCAAAAGGTATGAGATTTTTGGGTTGTTTTGATACCGCACCCAAGTTTCTTGAGACTAAGATGAAAAATCTGAAAAACGAAAACAACAAGCAAAGCTAATACTGGAAGGGCGTGGGAGGAAATAGAATTAATGATCAAAATACAAGCTTGCTATTTTACTTAATCATAATTGTTCACTCGATTAATTTTTAATTGTTCACTCTATTATGAACGTAGATCCATTTTTAATTGGTCATTAACTTTTACCATTTTAGCTTATAAGCTGAATTAAACCTTTTACTTTCAAATTAACTTGTCAATGTTAACACTTTTAGGTTCTAATAGGAAGAAGTCAATAAGGGGTCAAATGCTCTTTCGAGCTGTAACTCTTCTATGATATAGAACTGCTTTGTCATATGTTCATTCCATTATCAAATTCTTCTACAAAAAATTCCACCCTTCCCATATCTTTATCAATTTTACCTCAAGAATGGTTGCTGCAGTTCTTGGCACTAATTCTAAATTTAAGAACTTGGTTAACAATAATGCTTGATGATTGGTTTAATGCAAAACATGCTTCTTTGAACTTCTTTGTGCATTAACAATACTTTTAAGTATCTTGCTGAAATTTGTCCCTAACATTACTTGTTATCAGTATTGCTTTGTAGAATTATCATTTAATTTTTTATCATATTAGTTTTGCATCTTGGCATGCTTGAATTTACTCCTACATTATATCATATGCTTTATGTATCATAGCTATTTATCATGGTTGAGTATATGAATCACTTATAGTTTTTTATAGTGTATTTGCTATATGTGTAGAACTTTCATTTGATGGTATGTATTTTTGTCATAATGCATTTGATTTTTTTTATTTATAGAAAATGAGTTGAAGCAGCTAGCAGCCATCTATTAAAAAGTCTGAAGAGAAGGGTATCTGTACAAAAGTCTGTAGAGAAGGTTATAGTTGTTCAAGAAGTCAAGCGCAAGATATATGCAAAGCTTCATGTACCAAATTTTACACACTTGTTATCAAGAAAAGGCTTTGAAGTATTCCATGACCAATTGAAGACAACGTATTTTGAAGCTAGCAAGGCTAATTTTCAGTTTTAGTAAAGATTTAGATTTGATGTATTCGCTTGTAGGACAACTTGAGCAATTGCTTCAAATTGATCAATTTTGATGTCGCATGAAATTTGATCCAACAGAGTAGACAAGAAAGGAATATAATAAAAAATGAACAAATTTTATTAGTCCTTAGAATATTTCCATATACCGTGTGAATATATACTCTGATGTAATTTCCTTTGGTTTGGGCAAAAAGCAATTAGAATTTCTTTATTTATTTAATAATTCAGTATTTCATTGAACTAAGAACATAATTCAGTAATTTCCTTTGGTTTGGGGATTTATTGCTAGAAAGTGAGGATTTATTTTGTTTAGTATAGATTTTTAAAATTATTATTAATTTGTTTATATACTGAAGTTCATTCGAAGCTCATTATAAATGTGATTTTGGGTATCCCTGTTTACCAGCCTAGTTGCATAAATCTATTGTAGATTGGGATATAAGTATGTCAAGCAGGCCTCAGTACTCCGGAACCAACTTTCTGCATAGTTGTTTTCTGCCTAATCTAGTTGCCATCTTGCTTTATTGCAATCTAGTTTCCATAAGTGAATATAATGTATATTTCAATATATTTTGTAATTATTGTGGCACACCAAAGACTATAATTATTTGGATCAAGCTTCTTTTATTTTTGAGTGTATTATATAGTCAACTTGCATATTCAGTTTTGAGTGTATTAATGGTTTAGGTTCCATTTTGTTGCTTGGCATACACACATGATGTTTCTGCAGCCTCAAATTGCTGTCTAAAACAGGTCATTTAAACCGTTCACATTTTACAGGTTGTAGAACAAGTTAGACTGCACGTTGTTTGGGTACAGTGGAGCACCATTTAAAAGACCATTTACTTGGAACATTGTTTGAATTTTTATGTTGTATGCATACAGTTGAGGAGTTAATCTCCTTTTTTATGGTTCCCAATAATATCACAAACAAGCCTTTTAAGGTGCTATTAAAACTGCTTTGATGTTGAGTGCACACAAGGCACAAACACTTCACAACAATTCACAACAATGCAATAAATTAGTATACAAGTCATAGATTAATTAAAAAGACCATGTTCCATTACTAAAGTCTTGGATTACATAAAGAATTACACCAAAATTCTGGCATTTTCCCACTAATACATACCAACACAAATTCAGGCCAATACATACCAACACAAACATTCTGCCAAATCCTACCAACATACACCAAAATTATGGCCTTTTCCCACTAATACCTACCCACCTAATGACCCATTTTCCCCCCACCTATTTAGCCAACCAAAAAAAGCATCAAGCGGTGTAGCATCCCACTTATCATCAGAGACAGCCCCAGGCAAATGAGCAGCATCTTCTCTCTTTTCCTGTAGCCTCTGCTCCGTTGCCTCTTCAACCAAAATCATGAAAAACAACAACAAATAGTATTAGCAAAATCTGGTCACAACCAATCCAACACTTGTACCAGCAAAATACTAAAATCCTTGAAACTAAAAATGACCCACTAAAGAAAATAGCTATAAAATTAAAACCCTTGTGCTCTCTGATCTTCCAAAACTAAAAAGCATTTGCACCCTTGTGCTATCACATAAACAACATACATTGAAGAAAAACCAATTGCACTCCACAGATCAATTTCCTCTTGAATCAATATAATAAG
This sequence comes from Quercus lobata, assembly GCF_001633185.2. NCBI lineage: Eukaryota > Viridiplantae > Streptophyta > Magnoliopsida > Fagales > Fagaceae > Quercus > Quercus lobata. The sequence continues at coordinate 9,368,390 of NC_044912.1, forward strand.
CAAAAACACAAGAACCAAAAGTAAAAAACAAACATCTCTAATAAAGGCAGACTTGAAATGCTTATGATTCCAACCACAACACACGTTACAAAAGAAGCACCACCTAATACTGTATTAAGGCCAACATCACATGTACCTTCACCCATAAACGAGACGATGCTTGAAAAGAAATCAGGAGCACCATTGCCAAGAGAAAGCAGAGTAACCCAGCATACTTATAACCATTTCCTTGTAATTCCATCATTATAGCAAGTAAAAGTACACTCTTTTTTAAGAGTCCGAACAACAACTTCTAAATTACAAAATATTTGCCCATATAGAGTGAAGCATACTACACAATCAAAATCAAACCCAGTAACAAACAGCCAAAAAAGAAAAAAAAAATCTTTCCTTGAAAAATAACAACCACTATTGAAATAGAGATACCAGTATTGAGGCAGTTAAAGAACTATCTTAAAGGTACAATATACTCATAACCATTTACTAGTAATTCCATCATTATAGCAAGTAAAAGTGCACTCTGTTTTAATAGTCCGAACAAGAACTTCTAAATTACAAAATGGTTGCCCGTATAGAGTGAAGCATTCTACACAATCAAAATTGAACCCGGTAATAATCATTAGTGAAATGGAGATATAAACACAAAGTTTTCCTAAAAAATATACAATCTAAACAATATAGAGGGTCTATAAGGCCTACAATTAAATGGGTATTACTAGTTCCAATAATACACAACCACTCAAACAATGATCTCAAAAAACAACAAATTCAGCTTGATAACCAATACCGCCACACCATTATATATGCAATTATTCCTATCCCTCCATGTTTCCCACATTACACCTACAAAACTCTTGTTCAAAACACAACTAAAGATAAAAATTTTTGCTTTGATAAACAGAAAAGAAACTTACACTAGCGCCATACGCAGCCGATTGAGCCGCATACGATTGTTGCCCAAACACATTGCTCCCTCTCGAGGAGTACATGGTTCTTTCACAAACACAGAGACATAATTTACCAAATAAGTATTAACCTGCATTAAAAATTTGCACCAAATTAAACAACATTAAAGAACAAAAATTTCCTGATTCTTTCATAATCGGATTTCAAAGAAAGCAAAAAAAAAAAAAAAATCAAAATCAAAGCTGAACAAAAAAATAAAAATTTGTGCTTTGCAATTGAGAGATGAATTGCAGTGAGAAATTACCAAAGCGGAAGATATAAAAAGCGAAACCCTAACGAAGATTGGTAGTGATGGAGCTTACCGAAGATAAACGAAGATGAATTTTTTGTGTGTGTTCGAGGTTCGAGTAATCGAAAACCCTAATTCTCAGAGAAGAGAGAAAACGATGACTCAGAAAAGACTAAATATGAGAAAATGAATGAATGGATGAATGAGAATGAGAAAGTCGGGGCACCGTGACGGCGGGGCGAGAGAGAACCTTGGAGAAGAGAGTGAGAGAGAGAGTTTGAATTTGAAAAGTTCAGATGGGTTTGGTGAGAGAGAACTATGGTTTGTCCGGTTGAGTTTAACAGCTTTAGTTTAAGTGTAGTTAAATGTGGTTTGGGTTAAGTGGGTTAAGTTATGATGTGGCACGTTTTTGGCCCTTGATATAATGCAAAGATGATCCTGTCCGTGTACTGGACCCTCTCCATTTCTCTTTGAAATGGAGAGGATCTGGATCCCCGCAAGACACAAGTGACCAAAGTCAATTCACAAAATCACATTATTGCCCTTGTACCATCACATCACGCTCACTAAAAAAAAAACAAAGTTGCAATACAAAATTAACCGACACATAAAAAAACAAAGTCTCATAGTTTAAGACAAAATCTATTAAGTTATTGAATAATTATAATCTGTAGCTTCTATTACACCTTTGAGTTAAACCAACAGAAGTGACAGAAAAACAATGACAAAATTCTAATAATTATTCCAATATATATATAAAATAAAATAAAATAAAAATCAGAAACTTATACATATATATATATATATATATATATTTCATACAATTGCAAATTAAAAATAATACCACCTAAACCAACACTTTTATCAACTATAAGTTAAACTGTAAATTAATTACTCTGAAAGCCCAGCAACAAATGCTACTCCAGTAGATGGTAACCATGATGAACCATAAATAAACTGTGCCACAGTGAACCTGCTAGCCTCCACCGTCGATGTAATAACTCTGTACCCTGGCCATTTAACACGTTGCCCTACAGCTGCACCTGGACCAAAATTCATGTATTCACCATAATAGAGTGAGTTCACAGACGATGTTGCATTCCACTCTAGCCAGCCTCGTGGGTGTACATGATTATCAATGTAGGATAACATGTACACAACCCTAGAGTACATCTTCCACGGACGACCTAGATATGTTGGGAAGCTACCTATGGATGGTCTGAGATCCGAGTCGGGGAGGATTCGGCATCTGTGGATCGAAATGCCTGTGTTTTGATTTGGGTCTTTTCGATTTTGGGCAGTGATTGTGTTCTTCTGTGAGGGCATTGGCTTGCGAGCATAGAGGCTGCAGTTTTGGAATACCACGGCTGCATTGCCAAATATGAAATCTACGGTGCCGTAGACGTCGCATTCTCGAAAGAATTGACGATTGGAGTGCACATAGAGTGTGTCTTGGTAGCCAATGATGTTGCACCGATAGACCACGCTGTGGTCTGCACCAACTCGGAGTGCCACGGCTTGGTGCTTGCCTGGTCCAGCTGAATTCTCAAACGTCATGTCTCGTGCGATAAAACCAGCTCCCGTTGCCGCTGAAAAGATAGGAGTTGAAAATACACAACAATAAATACGATTGATACTATATTGTAAAGATACAATATTTCAAGAGTAATTTTAATCCTGTCTATCATTTTTATATGAATTCATAAATTTTATTTTATCATACTTTGCCGCCTCAAAATTGTAGTAAATAAGCCTTGAAAAATTTCCTAGTCTTAAACTTTTTTCTATTTCAAAGTAGAAAATGGAATGGTTGGGTAGCATAGTATGATTGGCTAGTAAGTTCGGCTGATCTACTGACAAGAATATACGTAATAAGTCATGTTGGTACCCGTGACCCACCTCCAATTAAAAAGTGTTTCTCTTTCTTTAAATTCTATCTACCAGTTCAAGCTAGGGACAATGTTGTCCATTCATTTTCATGATTAAGACTAAGCATGATTAAGACTAAACATGATTTGATGTTTGAAACATAAATTGCTTAATTTACGGTCTGGCCATGCACTGAAAACGAAAATATTCCATTTTGGTTAAAATAAAAATAAATTAAAGATCCTGTTAAGAATATTAAAAACTATAAAAATAAAATTAGATTAGTTTTTTTTTTTTTATAAAATACTTTCAAAAATATTTCTTTAATTCATATAAAATCCTAAAGAATGAAGATTCATTTCAGAACCGTAGCTTTCATGCTCAGTGCACTGACTGAAAGTAGAGGTATAAAGTATAAACAGTCACCGACATTTGTGATATTGACATTTGACAGGTTACAAGTTTCAAAAACAATTCTACGTGACATTTTGATTCACCCAAACCCTTTTCTTTTTTTCTTTTCTTTGTTTCTAACCTTCATTTGGTATACATGGACATTCCTCAAAAACAAACTAATGGTAAAAATAACAGTGACACTAATTATGATAAAAAATAAAAAATAAAAGTTTTTTTTTTTTTTTGAGAACCTAAAAAGAAAAAAGGAAAAAATTGAAGTGGATATTAATTTGGAGGGTAATTTGGTCTAAAATGGTACCATTTGGATAATATATAGGAATCTAGTAGGGCATGAAAGTGTAAGCATGACAAACAAACCACGTGCAACATGGACATCGACACATCGTGCATGGGTTATGTCTGGCCCATAGAGTTTTTAGTGAAAAAGCCAAAATATATTATGAGTGGACAACCAAGTGAAAATTAAACTACCAAACAAGGTTCAAAGATTAAAATTTGAATTTACCGAATGATGCCGTGTGAAATGTCGTTATCTTTTGGCCAACATTTTTAGAACCCGAAATGACCGTTATGCCCCTCCCATCTCCTATAAACATCAAGTTCTTCTTCTTCCTTCCCACCTTCAAGTTATTCTCTTCATACCTAAACCAAAAACAAAACAAAACAAAACATTACAAAAACACTTTTTAATTCCCTTTTTTGCTAAATTTAAAGAGAGAGAGAGAGAGAAACATTCAAGTTTCACAAAAAAAGTTGCCTCAAAAAGTTATGAAATTATTAGTAAAAAAAAAAAAAAAATCATTTCCTTTAATACTAAAAACAAAATTTTCTTTAATATCAAATTTAGACAATATCTCAAAATTTAAATTATAATACTTTCGTTCAAAACAGTACTCGACATGATATGAGACTAACACATTATCACTTTAAAACACATGTCGTGTTTGTATTGAATCTAATGTACAACACCCTCAACACCCTCAATACCTAATGTACATCCACATGACTAAAGTCTGAATGATTATTGATGTGAAGTCAATGAACCAATCACTGACCAAAACGAAAGTCAAAAAAGCTTAAGTTTTTTTTTTTTTTTTTTCTTCCACAGACTAACAGTGAAACCACCAACCCTTAAAATAATAATAAAAAAAGTTACCAAACTAAATAAAAGACTTGAAAAGTTGTCAGAGAAAAAAAATATATAGGTTTGCCTTTTTGCTTGTTCTTCCACTAAAAAGTAGTAATAATAATAATAATAATAATTAAAAATAATAATTACTATTGAAGTGAAATTACCTTCCTGCCTTCACGTAAATAATTGTTCGCCGATTACTATTCTCAGGCGCATGTTTAATCGCCTCGGCTATTGTCTTGTACGTACCATCCCCATTCTTCGACACAACAATATCGGCCTGTATCGTCGCTGCCGGTAAACTCAACAATTCTCTCTCTTTTCGGCTCAGCCATCTCGGCAAGCCATCGGCATTCTCACCCGAAATATCGGATTCGAATCCCAACAATCTTCGCCTGTTCTGTATCGGAACTCCGCCGAACTCGTCACTCTCGCTCGCTGAAAATATCGCCAGGCAGTTGCTGACCAGCTCCGATAAGTCCTTCAGCCTGTCCGAAACCTGGTTCTTGACCGACCCGGTTTGGTCCGAGAACCCGTCCGTACACGTGTCCTGGTTCGTCAGCGCTGCGCTGAGCCACGTCAGCACGTCCTGGGTGGAGGCGGGGGCGGAGGAGGAGGGAGAAGGGGACGGAGATACCGATAAGAGGGCGCGTGAGAGCGCGTCGATGGAGTCGTCGAGGAGCTCGATGCAGTCGTCGTAGGCGGCGCGTACGCGCGTGTCCATTTGGACGTAGCTGATCTCGGAGGCGACGTAGAGCGCCTTGCTGAAGTGCTGCAGCGTCATGTTGAACGAAATGTGGACCAGGTCCTTCTCCGACGCGGTGAGCGAACCCGGAAACTCCATCAGCGAGTTCACGCACAGAGCCGGGTACAGGGTCTTGCTGCAAGCCTGCGAAATCGCTCGGGTCGGTTTGTGAACCGGGGACCCGATCGAACCCGACCCGTTTCTGAGTAGGAGCAGCGTGGCGGACACGGCGGAGGCGATGATCAGAGTGACTGCTAATAAGGAGAGGAGGATAATCTTCTTCTTTCTTCCTCCGCCGCGGAGATTGGCGGTTGCCGCCGCGTCTTCTGGTTGGTTTAGGTAATGCCGCGACGAGCCTCCCGGGTCCGACCCGACTCCGAGCCTTTCGAAACCCATGGTTTTTTTTGTTTTTGTTTTGGCGGTGATTTACTGTGAAGTATATGAGTGTGAGTCTTTTTTTATATTTTTAGCTGAAGAAATATGAGTGTGAGTTATGAGTGTGTTGACGAGTATATATATATATATACTATGAGAGGAAGAGAGATTGGAAAAAGAGGAGTAAAATTGGTTGTTGTGAAGTCCATGTCGAATAGGGCATGAGCTGTCAGCTACTTCTAGGGGTGCCCACTGAGAGGACACGTAGATGTTGATGGTAATAGCATGGAAAGTTCTAACTGGTAACACTAGAAAATAGAATGATTGTGTTTGCATATGGAATTATATATGTTTTTAGTATTAATTAAGTATTTATGATCATTGTGTTTGCGTATGCATTCAGTGCAGTTTTGAAATAACAAGTGAGGAAATAGAAACATTCTTCATTGAGATTAGAACGGGTAATTATTGAGTACTTTTAAAGTATTATAATGTGGCGTTTGGTACGGGGTAATGTTTTAAGATTCTCAGGAATATTTAAAGATTCTCATGTTTGATTGCAAATCACGCCAGAGAATCAGATGTCAGGGGAATCTGAATTTTCCCTTTAAATCCCTCTAAGTAGGAATGTTGATTCCCTTTAAGACAGATGAATATCCAGATTCCCAAGTTTAAAGGAAAATTATATTTTTTATAAATTGAAAATTTTAACAATTTTTCCTTATTATTTAAGCAATTAAGATAAAATATAAAACAAATCATTAATATCTTTTCCCACCAAAATAATATAAATAAGATAAACAACTCTGTTGATATATTCTTTAACAATGTTCTATTTAGGTTTCATGTGTGGAAAAAAAAAGTTTGAATGAGACACTCCATTATTTCAGGTATTCACTTTTGCTGTAGTGTTTGTGTTGATCAACAAATTATTAATAGTTTATATTTTGTTTTTCATTATTTATTTAGAGGAAGATTTTTTTAAAGGACTTAGTGGTTCACTTTCAAATATAAGGATAGAATGGGAAAAATAAATAATTCATTTAAGATTTCTGGGAATAAACCAAATATTATCATCTCACATTCCTAGGAATCTTAAAAGATTTCCAATGAAACCAAACATAGGAATAGCTACATTCCTAAGCATTCAAATTACAGGGAATCACATTCCTAGGAATTTTAAAAGATTCCCAATAAAACCAAACATAGGAATAACTACATTCCTAAGCATTCAAATTACAAGGAATCACATTCCTAGGAATCTAGATGCCAGGAGTAATGTGGATTCCCTCATACCAAATATCACATAAATGCGTACTCCTTCTTACATAATTGTAGATCCCATTAATTAAATTTATGGTGAAACTCACAATTTATGTGAGAGGAAGGAGTACACATTTATGGTATTCCTAGAGTATTTAATATTTTTTTGACTAGAATAGAAAAAGACAACTTAGCTTTCTTGGTTAAACCATGGCCTATAATATTATCCTTTCTCTTAATATAAGAAAAGGAATGGCTCATAAGCGAACTAGCAATAGATATGATCATATTCTAATGAGAAGTTTTAAAACCTAAAGTCATACTACTTTAATTTTAGAACAGTGTAGGTTACAGATTCTTATGTTCCATTTTTATATTATATGCTCCAATTATAAATTCATAAGGGGAATGGATGTTTTGCGAGAATAAGTGAGGATTTGTTCTTGGAAAAGTGAGTGGGCGTGTGTGATTCTCTTAACTATTAAGCTAAGTGACATTTTTTTAGTCTTGTTGGATTTTTTTTTTTTTTTGCTGAATAGTCTTGTTGGATTTTGTAAGTACTTTATTTTTTTATTTTTTATGAAGTATGTGCTTTTTTCTGTTATTAGTGGACTGTATTACATATAAAGGGTCTGTTTGGATTGAACTTATTGTTCATGAAACTGAAAACTGAAAATACTGGTAGCAAAATAATTTTTAAATGTGTGAAAAGTGTCGTGGGACCCATTTTTAATATTTTTAATGCGTGAACAGTACTGCTACAATACGTGAACAGTACTGCTACAATGTACAAACAGTAATTTTTGTCTCTACACAATAAATTTACTATTCATGCGTTGAAAAAAAAAAAAAAAAGACGGAAACGTGAAAATAAAAACGTGAACGTTGGTTTCAGCTAAAACCAAACGCTCACAAAGTATTCTATAACGGGAGATTACACAAAGTTTTTTTTTTTTTTTTTTTTTGAGAAGAGAGATTACACGAAGTTAGGGACTGTATAATTGTACCTTTCCGGACGTGGATGTTGACTTAAAGAGAAAAGAAGTCTTTCTACAAAAAATAAAAAAAATGGAATTGTTTTATGAGAGTTGTGCTATAACGAGGGCACCCTCATCTTAGTTATCGTGGCCTCTCTTTGTTGTTGAGAAAATTGCATCATTGAATGTATGAGGACTACTGTATTAATGATTTAATGTATTATTATGCCTGACAACAGAACGGACAAAGAAAGTTGTTATTGTTTCTCCGTTTTCTTTTTTCATATATGGACCCCTCTATTTCTATTTCTATTCTCAGTCAACCACAAATTATTACTTCAACGAGTTATATTACCAACTGATATTTTAATATGTTGTGGGTTCTAATTAACTCAATTAATATTAGTAAAGTGCTTTATATTCTAATGGGAGATATATAGTTCGATTTCCGTCTATACCCAAAATCAATTAGTGTCTTGGTCTAATGATAAAGAATAATTATTAAAAGCAGACTGCTGAACACAATAGGTTGAAACTGAAATAAATAAATAAAAATTTGTAAAAGAAAGTTGTATTGGTAGAATTATTCTTGTATTTATAGTGCGTTTGAATGGTAGGATTTGGATATGTGGATTTGAATTTGAATGTTTAAAATCAAAATACCTTATTTGCATGCTTTAAGATAGATCAAGGATTTGGATTTGAAAAATCCACCAAGAATTTTAAACCTCTAAAATTTTTGGATTTGAAATTATATCTAAAATCAATAGATTTAAAGTTATGGAATTCAAATTATTGATATAGAAACCAAATCAAAATCCAAATTTTCAAACGCAACCTTATAGAATTTTTTATCTAATTTTCCATAATTCATGGAATTACAATTACAGAATCTGGGTGCTGCAATTCCAATAAATCAGGAGATGACAATCACAAATGGTGTTTTATTTTTATTTTTGATGTCAAAATGGTTTTATTAGTATAAGAAATTTATAAGTGTACAATTAATTACAAAATTTTACTAAAGGGAAAGGGAAGTATGATTTGTGTCATTAATAAGTAACAACCACCCCTACCGGTCGTGCCATCCTCTTCTCTTGCTTGCATATATCTGTAGCAGTATTCAGAAACTCAAACGCAAACTATAACACTCATGTGCTCGCTTTAATTTTCCAACCTTTTTTATTTATTTATTAACTATTTATAACAGAGTACAATATGTATATCACTTTATCTCTCAAATTCTAAAGAAGATTTACAATTTTATTGATGCTTGAATTTAGTTTAATGTTTTATATTAACCCAAAGTTAAGATGAACGAACGAGTTTTGATTGGGTTTTTATAAAATTTTAATATAATATGTTTGGGTAAATTTAATTTTTAAAATCTTATAGAGTTTAGGACGGATTAGACATTAGAGTATAATATAATTGGTGAGGTTGAATTTGGAAAGCAATTTTTTGTCAAGGTCACTCTCAGTTTCATTTTCTTCTATTGCTTGATCTCAAAAATCAAAATTTTGTTACTTATGTTTGAGCACAAACCAATTCCCAGTCCGCTCCAAGTAATTAAACACCGCTCGAGATGGGAAACTCACTTCACTCAAAGAAGAATGAATTCGGTATAGCCTAACTTAATAGGATTTCTTTATGAAATGCACAAATTAAAAATGAGAACAAAGAAATTAAAAGATACTTTAATAATAATAACAATAATAGATTATAATGCTTAAAGTAACAAAGAGCCCTGTTCATACGAGAGAAAATCAACATACTTACAAGCATAAAGTGATAATTTCAAATTTCGGGAACAAGAGAGAGTCAATGTCTTTGGTTTGTATATATGATTGTGCATGTTTTGTATGAAAATGTGTATCTCTATTTATACATGAAACTTTGACAATTAATCTTATTCCCTTGCCATGTGTCACATTGTAATTGCTCTTCTTCCCATAAATTATGTCTAAGAATCCTCCAATAATTGTCTTGAAGTAATTATTGTTGGTCACATTCTTGTCACATGTTCCTTTTATCGGAATGGCTTCTTGCGAGACACAATTTTCATTACTCACGTATTTCTCATATGTTTTCATTTAAATACAATCACACGAGTTGTTCTCTACGGCTTAAAGTAATTGTCATGATTTAGTTCCCAGTGATGTGAAGCCGCTTGTCTCTTTTTAAGAACTTTATACTTATACTACCTATATGATAATGAATTTTTTCACCACCTAAAAGTTTGTCTAACACACTAGATTGTCAGCCTCCATGGTCTAGTCTTGACCAAGAGTATTGTCAGGGACTAAGGGATTGATAGACCTCCTGTTCTTTTGACGACCCCTCCAATAATTGTCTTGAAGTAATTACTGTTGTTGGTCACATTCTTGTCACATGTTCCTTTTATTGGAATGGCCTCTCATGAGGCACAACTCACGTATTTCTCATATGTTTTCATTTAAACACAATCACATGAGCTGTTCTCTATGGCTTAAAGTAATTATTATGATTTAGTTCCTAGTGATGTTAAGCCACTTGTCTCTCTTTAAGAGCTTTATACTTATACTTCCTATATGATAAGGAATTTTTTCACCACCTAAAAATTTGTCTAACACACTAGATTGTTAGCCTCCTTGGTCTAGTCATGACCAAGAGTATTGTCAGGGACTAAGGGATCGATAGACCTCCTATTCTTTTGACAACCCCTCCAATAATTGTCTTGAAGTAATTGTTGTTGGTCACATTCTTGTCACATGTTCCTTTTATTGGAATGGCCTCTTGTGAGGCACAATTTTCATTACTCACGTATTTCTCATATGTTTTCGTTTAAACATAATCACACGAGCTGTTCTCTATGGCTTAAAGTAATTATCATGATTTAGTTCCTAGTGATGTGAAGCCACTTGTCTCTATTTAAGAGCTTTATACTTATATTACCTATATGATAAGGAATTTTTTCACCACCTAAAAATTTGTCTAACACACTAGATTGTCAGCCTCCTTGGTCTAGTCATGACCAAGAGTATCGGCAGGGACTAAGGGATTAATAGACCTCCTAGGCTTCTGACGACCCCTACAGCATTTGTATGTATATTTATACATATATTTGTACTTTGAAAAAGTTTTGAAAAACATGAAAAAACATGAAAAATTAAGAATTTAAAAAGATGTACATAAATATTAAAAACTAAAAGCTGAAACTAATGTCAAACAAATTCTAAATAATACAAAAACCATTGCTATTTGAAAATATATCTCTGTTTGTCCTATACAAGATCTTATTTTTGTACTCAAATTCCGCATGAATCAAAATAAAATGATTTGCCCAAAGTACATTAACCCTCTTTGTTTTGTGTTTGCTGAACAAACCCTGGCCTTTTTTTAATTTCTTTTCTGGGAAGCCAAAGGCCCAGGTCCCCACTTTGATAACTGCACATTTGTACGTAATCGTAGTGCAAACTGCAAAGCAGTGTACGTAGTGACTTCTGTTAGTTTCTCATATTAATTGTCGCCCGTATATGTCGTACTATTTAACAGGAATATTGAAAGCTGACAAATGCAATTGTATTCCTTTTCGTACGAAATTTAGCCAGAGTAGTCAGAAAGAAAATGAAATTAACAAAATAAATAAATAATAATAAAGATACAAATTATTTTATAATTTTTTTTTATAAACTGTTGATGTGGTGAGTAATTATTAATAAGTAAAAAAGTGATATCAATGGTGAATTTAAATGAGAACCAATAATAGGTTGGTCACATTAATATTTTATAAAAATGTTGTATAATAATTTGTAAATATAACATTATTTTAAAAATAAAAATAAAAAAGAACTTGACAAGGAAGAGACAGCTAATTAATGCAGTAATATCAATGCATTCATAAAATTCCTAGCATGCAAAATAGACCCACCCTTTGATTCAATCAAATTTCAATTGAAAATAGTAATTACACTACGGAGATTCACATGTAATTGATAATTTAAGGTGTGTTTGGATATCGTTTATTTGTTAAAAATTAAAAACTTATTATTGAAAATACTGTAACAAAATAATTTTTAAATGTATGAATAGTTCTGTAAGACCCAAAAATGCCTAGAAATCTGTGTTTTGCTAACTTTTGTGGGTCCGTAAACAATACTTATGAGACCACTAAAAAAATGCAGACGCACGGATTGGACAAAACGCCCAATCCAAACGCACGCTTATAATGACAATGTAAAAATAAGTGAATCACTTGGAAAATGGAGAAACTAATAAGATGATTGTGGTGAAACCAAGTGTTAATAAAAGTTTTTGGATTAATTGTGACGAGCTGTTTGTCAAGTTTCATATACGTATAAGAATATAATATTTTATTTTTTGTTAGTGCATGTGTTCCTTGTAAAACAATAAAATGCTGAATCGAAATTGTTCCAACTTTTGTTTATAACCCTAAACCCTTTTTCGATTCTGAATATAATGATGGATTAGTTTGATCTTAAGCCTGAGCTTAGCTTGGACTTCCCCACTATCTATCTAAAAAAAACTATAAGTGAGGAGGTTGAGAATTATTCTAAGATGGCAACAACCCAATTTACTACTGGATATATGGTAATATAGAGGTGATATTGTTGGTATTTCTTCAACTGTCAGACAGTCAGTGATTGGAATAGGTGGTGTAGTTTGCTTCACTTAATTTGGGTAGAGATCAATAATGGCATATGGGTTATTATTTCCCATAGCATAGAGACTTAAAAAGAAAAAGAAAAAAAATCCAAACCGTTAGCTAACCCAGAAGCATTAATTCGCATACCCACCCTACCTGCCTAACTAGAGACATTTTTTATTTTCTTGTGATGAAGTTTGAAGATGGTGGTCCAGTATATCGCAAATGTGTTAGGGAAGTCATTATTGATATATTGGACCACTAAGTGAGATGAGCCGAATGGTACTTCTTCATGTATTAATTAAGTGCAAAAAAGTGGTGCCTCAATTTAAGCCCCAAGAGGGAGTGGTGAGGAAAAAAAAATCTTATATGCAACCGTCTCATAAAACCCATGTCATACTGACATGTGGGTCTCAAACGATGATGACAACCATCATATTGTACTCATTAGTTATACATTGCCAACAGAAGAAAGTAGGGCATTATTGAATTACCCTCTTTTGAAGGGAGCTAATATGTCAAGGTGCTGTAAGAGAAGTAACATTGGTTGAGTATAAATTTCAATAAATTTTCTTTAAAAAAAAAAAAAAAAGTAGTACAAATTGTATTTTATGTTTATAATTTTAAAAAATCATTTTTATTTGACCATTTGAGTATTGAAGTTGAATTTTTTACAAGATTCAATTATTTTATAATCAATAACCATATATATATATATATATTATTTTTTTTTTTTAATATTAGCTTTCATCACCCACTGGCCACTATGCGTGAACATTAGGTTTACATTTTTGTCTTTTTTTGTTTTTTTTTTGTTTTTTTTTTGTTTTTTTTTTCACTTAATAGATAGATAATATACTAGGAATACATGACATATCATAATTGGTAAGACAGAGTGAAATACAAAATGTGGAATAAGAAAAGAGAAGTTAAGAGGTGAAATTCAAACCACAAGCACAAAAAGAATGTCATTATGGTTGCCTTATTAGAGGATGACATGCATTTGATTCTTTACAACTCATTATTTAAACCTCTTTGCCTTTCTGCTCTCCTTTTATTCTACTTCTTTTGTTGTTCTTTTTTGGGGGAGGTCGCTCCCTTTTGTTTCCAAAAGTGATTTCCTATAGCAACTTGTCTTTTGATTAAAGGAAATCTATGGAAAGTTTCACAATATAAGTGAACTTAATTACAAAGAAAGGGATGTCCATGAAAAGGTGGTTACCTACCTTAATGTGGAAGGCAAAGTGGAAAACCCTTTTATGCTGGTCTACAACATAATCACAGAAAAAGCAAATTCGAATTCTTTAGGATCCTATGAAAACTTCCGTGTTAAATAGGAACATAAAGTAAAATTAGTAAATTAAGTAAAAAAAATGTAAAAAAGTTCATGCAAAGTGGCCTGAAAACTGAAAAGGTGAACATAATGAACGGTGAAATTGGACTTTATCTTTTTTTAAAAAAATAAGTTTGGAATAATTTTTTATTTTATTTTAATTGGTATATAATAATAATGATATATAAATAAGTGATAACCATATGAAAGTTCGTGAGGAAAAAAAAATGTAAAAGTAATGTTGCTTTAATTACAATTTATAATTTTAAGAACCACCGAGGAGAGTGTGGTCTAGTGGTCTTGGGTGATGCACAAGATGCACTAAGTGTGAGGTCCAAGGTTCAAGTCCAAACATAAACTCACTTGGATTACCTCTTTCAGCAGCTTAAGGTTCACTAGTGTCCCGCATGAAGTTGGAAAGTTATGACCTGCTATGGTCTCCCTGCATCCCAGCAAGGCTTCAGACCCAGCGGGTAAGGTGTTATTATGGTCACGCCCAAATAAGATTGCTATGTTGGTCGCCCCTACCCATTTTTTTGTTCATAAAAAAATTAAAAAAAAAAAAAAAATCCAATTTTAAGAAACTGTAAATAATATTAACTCCCTGAGATTACTCGTTTTGCAATCTTGAATGTTAATATGCCCCCACTTAGATTGTGCCATTACTTTTTCTTAATAAAAGTTTCTCTTTCTTAATCATAATTTACAATTTTAAGAAACTGTGGAAAATATTAGCTCCCTGAGATTACTCGTTTTGAAATATTGGATGTTAATATGCCCCCACTTAGATCGTGCCATCACTTTTTCTTAATAAAAGTTTGTCCTTTTCCTTAAAAAAAAGAAAAAAAAAAAAAAAAATAGGACTGTGCTATCTTAGTATTCTGGCTTACCAAATGCTAGACTGGGGTTTCAACTTGCAACTTTGCAAGTGAAAATACAGGGACCCAATAACATGGACCAAGAAAAAATGCCGGAAATTAATAATCCTATTGTAGCAAGTTGAAATTTTTTTTTTAAAAGAGAAATGTAAAAGAGTAAATATAAGACTCAAACGAGGATAAAGTTGCTAATTAGTATTAAAAGACCCAATAACGTGGACTAAGAAAAACTATGCTAATTAGTATTAAAAGACCCAATAACGTGGACTAAGAAAAACTATGTACTAGAGATTAATAATCCTATTGTACTAAGTTGAAATTAAAAAAGAAAAAAGAAAAAAAGAAAAAAAGAAATGTAAAAGAATAACTATTATCAGACTCAAACAAGGATAAGGTTGCAAATTAGTATTAAAAGACTAATGGGTGGTGCTGACTGCCATGGACCATGGTTGATGTTTATGGATGCAATCATTGAGGAAAGTTTTTCCTCCTGTCTCCTGTTTTCAGTTTAAACTTTCAACAAGTGAATAGTATTATCTTACAAACTAAAATGCTTGGATTAAGAGACTCTAATTTTTAAATGGAAAATTTTAAAGTTATAATAAATTTTATTTTTTCCTTGTGTTTTCACTTATGGACCATGGATGATGTTTATGGATGCAATCATTGAGGAAAGTTTTTCCTCCTGTCTCCTGTTTTCAGTTTAAACTTTCAACAAGTGAATAGTATTGTCTTACAAACTAAAATGCTTGGATTAAGAGACTCTAATTTTTAAATGGAAAATTTTAAAGTTATAATAAATTTTATTTTTTCCTTGTGTTTTCACTTATGGACCATGGTTGATGTTTATGGATGCAATCATTGAGGAAAGTTTTTCCTCCTGTCTCCTGTTTTCAGTTTAAACTTTCAACAAGTGAATAGTATTATCTTACAAACTAAAATGCTTGGATTAAGAGACTCTATTTTTTAAATGGAAAATTTTAAAGTTATAATAAATTTTATTTTTTCCATGTGTTTTCACTTATGAGTTGAAACCCTAGTCTAAAACTTACAAATTAATGTAACAATGAATATGATTGATAGATTTCAATGACTTAATATATAAATATTTTTATTTTATTTTTTTGTGATGGGTGACGCATCAATTTGTAAATTGTATGTAATAAAATTTGCAATATCCCTAATATCATATTTTTACATTATGTAATTAGTTTCGGCTCGTGAGTCATGATTACTTGGGAGTTTGGTTTTGACATTTCTTGTTGTTTAAGTAGAACCCAGATTTTACTAAATAGGGTCTCCCTTTATGTCAAATGTAAGCAATTTTAAGTGATGGTTTAAAGTAGAATCTCACTTTTGTGGATTTGGGAAGGGGTTCAAAAGCCCATCACTTTAGAGGACTTTACGTCAAAATGCAAGTTACAATGAAAAATACAACAATGAAAGCTACTAAATAATTAAATATATTGAGATCTAAATCTAAATTAATTATCTCTAGTGCCATTGATTAGAAATGAAGTGGTTCAAAATAAACTAATTCAAACTAAACTGCGCCTAAGTAAGCTAATTCGAAGTAAATTGATTAGTTCAAAGCCTAGGTTATCATGCTAACACGAAATTGATTTGAAGCAAACATAATTAAGATCGAACACAACTAACAACTAAATACTTGAACCAAACTTAAATAAACTTGATCACAAAATTACAAGGAGAGCACTTACATGCATAAATAATATTCGCTAAGCTCTAAGAATTAGAAGATCTTTCGAGAAACTAATTACAAATTATCTCAAAAGGTTCCTTGATATGTGTTTGCAGTGCCATATCTTGCAAAATGGGCTACAAATTATATTTGAAACTTCAACAGTCATCGTCGATTATACTTTTCACGTGTTTCTTTCTTCTTGGGTTTGAACAACACTTGTTAAATTATTAACTAGTGCCAATTATCTTCCTATAAACTGCTTCTAAGTTACTGTTCCAAGACTGATCAAGTACCAGAAGCCTAGAACAATGTTATAACTAAGCTCCCTAGAGGTTAATTAATGGTGATGACTCCTATATATATGGTTCTTTGAGGCAATCCTTAATAGGATAATTTTACTCAAACCCTTATTTAGATAAAATGGGGCAACTGAGAATGCACCGACAGTCGACAGATCTGCAGTGTTGAACAATATCGGATACAATGCAAATATGTCATGATCTTGCATGTCAATCAGTCTATCGCACCACACTGTGTACTTGTGCCCATATATTCTCAGATTTGCGTACGTTTAGACTTTACAGATATGAATCTCATCCACACACATAACTGTTTTACTGCTAACTTCTGTTCATCTTTCTAAAAACTATTAATGCTATTTCTAAAAGAGTTTATACATATATATATATATATATATATAGAGTAAATGAATGGATTGGATAAATCAATGATATTAATGTGATATACAAATTCAAAATATAAAATGTACAATAAATTATTAATTGATATAGTTTTAAACTATGTATATATCTAGCCATTTGGCTTTTGTTATTGTGGATTTAGGTGACTAAACCAAATTTAATATCTTCCATCTTTTCAACCCAACTCGCCCACTCCACCACTGCCCCTTTCTCCTGCCACGGCAAGGTGAAGAGAGGATGGGGCAAAGTAGGGCAGAACAAAATCTTAATTTGTCCCGACTATTTGGACAAGACATAAATGAATTTTGGCCATCTCATCTTAACCCAAGTATATTTACTAAAATGTCATTATAATAGGAAAATGATTATTGAAGAATCATTCAATATATATATGATTACTTTGTCCTAATAGAATGTTGGGATTCATTGGACTTCGTATCATTATTTTGTTAATCAATTTCAGTGTGAATTTTATGGTTTTTATTAGTGTTAAATATTTGTTAAATTTTGCATTTTTCTGAAAATTTGTTTCTCAGTATAATATATTTGGTTTGTATTGTTGAATTTTATTTTTTATTTTGTTAATTTATCTAAAATCAAGTTGTAATTAATTTACCCCATATATATATATATATATATATTTTTTAATAATTCGATGGTTAGGGGAGAAACGATTTGAAAACACGAGGAAGCACCAATGAGTTAAAAGACTCTTTGAAATGATTTACCCAACATTTAAATAGGACAAAATTAGTATTTACTTTGAATTAAGATCATCTACAGCCAATATTGCACTGCATCATGGTGATATATTTATGAATTATTTTTCTTGTTGTACCAATATATACGATCCATCATCTAATTTATTCTACATTAATTAATTAGCAAGAAATTATCTTAGAAGTGATGAATAATACTTTATTTAATTAGCTGACTTTATAATTTATTCAACTGGTATAAATTCTATGCTTTTAGAAGTGAAGGTATAGTTTTCTTTTATATTTTCCCCTTAAGAGAGGAATGCTTCGACCAAATTGGAATGAATGGAGAGGGGCCACATGTTACGACTAAATGCCAGGCTAAACAAATAAATTAATAAGCATGTGCCACTTTCATGGTGGTAGGGAACATAGGGCTAAGATCCCAGACAAATCACCTGATTTTTTTTTTGTATGATTTATAAATTACAACAAACCTGGACGACATACACATTATTCATTTTCTTCCAAGGATGATTTGGTTTTAAGTAATAGAAACAAGTGCAGTTATTCCCATGAGACTTGAAATTTGAAAATTGTCCCCTATCCTACGAAAACTTTGTACTTATGGAGTGACTATCATGTTAAAGGTGTGCGGAGATTCGCTGACTGTTTTCAAAATAATAGATATATATCATCCTAGAGAAAGTATTTGCTTATAATACAAACCCCTTTTTAAATTTTGTAAAACTTAAGTTTCACAAGTGAGTTGTTATATAATTCATGCTTTTCTTATATAATTGATTTGATATAAATAATCAAATATCTAAATATGTATTTGCACATGATATGAAAAGCCACATTTTTTTTAGCTCTAAGTTATTTTTATTTAATTTTGTAAGCATTCTTTCATTGTTAGTTTCTACTACAGCAAGGTTTCATGCATACCAATGTACAATATCATTAAAGAAAAATTCCATCTGATGTAATGTGAGTCCCATTACCACCTGTAGGATCCAATTAAGGTTTGTCTTTTATGTGGGAAAAAAAAATAATACATTTGATACACTGGAAAAACAAAATACTTCACCTCATTTTGCAAAGATGGTTTTATGTCTTGATTTTTTAAATTTATTTTTTAACGAGTGCATCACTGCATCTAAATGTCTACAAATACCTAACTACTCTACTCGATGTTAATATTTAGAATAATGAGTCTTGATTTGAATGCTCTTAAAATTAATTAATATTTTACTATTTTATAAAGGTGTTACTTTCAATTAATTTTTCAACTACTGTAATATGGATACGGCTTTTATCGAGTGCATTCAGAAGTTTGGCCGTTTAATATTACAATATCTACTCATTCAATGTTGATTATTGTGGATTTTAAAGTCGCTTCTAATAATTTTTTTTTTTTGATGGAAAAGTCTCTTCTAATAATTAATCATACCCTATCCACTGAAAAAAGAGAGGACAAGCTACATCCTTGCAAAGGCTTTATTTATTTATTTTTCCGAGTAAAACTTTATATTAAAAGAACAAAGGAACTAAAAACAAACTCCATCTCTCTCTATCTCGCAAGGACTTTATGTTTCTATCAAAAGACTGATTGGTCATATTCTACGCATTGTCCACATCACTAGAGATGACACAGTCTCACCTGTGTTTTGTGTTTTGTCATCACCTTCTTTCTATTATGTAGCAGATAATGTTCTACATCTGTCACATTGTCTATCTATAATCTATGTAACAAGCTTTGCTTAAATCATATATGCAAAGCTTGATTTTCTTAGGTGGTTGATAATGGTAGGACCTTACATGCATATAGGTTGTGAAAGTGAGCGCAATCGTAAAAAACTAACGCTATAGATTGAAACTCGGTAAAAAAAATTGTAAACATATTATATACTACCTTAATCCCATATCGGTTATGCACTGAATGTACCTGTTTTAATTAATTCATCTTTTCTTTAGGCGAAAGTGGATTTACAAGAGTAAGAGAGAATGGAAAAGATAGCGAGCAAGAGATTATTGAAAATTATATATATCTAACACCTGAAGAAATGGAACAGGATGAGATAAGGAGGGGAAAAACATTTTACCACCCCTACGCTGTGCCTGTTATCACATTAGACGTTTGTTGTCCAGTACTGCTGCATATCTTTATCCTTTCCTACACAAACTTCTTTGTCTGGCACATGATATTGTGTGAGCCTATAGAGGCATGTAAATTTGGGCTTTGGCTGGCATGCATTTGTGCAACTTTCTTTACTCAGGTTTCGCTATCTAAAGACTAAGACATCCCCCGCCCCCAACCCATCAACTGTTGATGGTCACTTTTTCTTTTTGAGAAACCCCATCAGCGTTTAAAGCATGCTACAAGACATTCCACATGAAATTGATTGTTCAATTATTTAGATGCCTTGCGAGCAAAGTGTTTAGTTTGATCAAATTAATCCTATCCAATTTTTTTTTTTTTGATAAAATAAATAATGATCTTTATGATATCCAAAGGGTTCATTTGGATTGAGGGAGGAATAGAGTAGAGTAGAGTTGAAAATACTCTAATTTTGAGTCAATTCTACTCTATTCTATTGTACTCTCCCTCAATCCAAATGGAGGATAAATGTTCCTTTCTAGGAGTGTTAATATAAAAAAAATAAAAAAATAAATAAATAGTAGTCACTTATGCCATGCCATGTAAATAAATTGACAAAGATGATACTTATAAGTGGTAGTTATTTCCTACACGTAATTAACCCCCCCTCCTAGATTAGTGGGGTAATTATTGGCTGAAAATAACCACCACATATTGCTTATTAAAGAAAAATGGAAGTTTACAAGCAAACTCTCTCCAACAATAATGTAATTCTCTATCAAGAATGATCATTCTCGATTAATGAAAAGATAACTTTATATTTACAAATGAGTTCCGCCTCACATGAATTATCTAGAAGTAGACTCTTAACTTAACTTAAGAGTATTGTAACTTAATCTTCATTTTGTACTTGTGCGATCTTGTAATATGATATTTGCGACTCCTTGTAATATCAATAATGTTGTTTTTGTTCTGTTCCCCTTTTCTTGATTGATTACTAGTGAAAGTAGTCTAGGCAAGGTAGAATCTGTACTTTTCGTGCAGTACATAGTGCCTTTACAGCCAGTTAGAATGAGTTTGTGGTCTCTTTTTTTTTTGCTGAGAAAGTTTGTGCTCTCAAACAAGTGGGAGATGATCTTTTATATATATAAATCACCGACTATTATTCCATTGGTAGCCGGACTTGCATAGTAATGGTCAATTTAAAGTAATGACGTAGTGATGGGATCTAAGTCACTAGCACGGTCCATCACATAATTCACATATAAATGGCTGGTTTGAGATCTGCTTATTTTGCTGAAATTGAAATTTTTTTACTGAAAGTACTATAGATAAAAATAAAAGTTAGCAGAAATAATATAGTGAAACTCATGAATAGTACTAAAAAATGCAGTATAGCTCATAAATAAAAGTAAAATAAGCTAAATAGTAAAATAAGTTGGCAAAATAATTTTTGCCAAACGGACACAACATGTTTTCATAATTCATATGGATATTAAGTTTTTTCAGGGATTGATTAAAAAAAAAAAAAGATTTCAAGGATTTTCGTACTTGCAGGTGAGAACATGCATGGCTATGCTCTTAGGCGGAGTCAGGGGTTCAACCGCCTTGGCTAGCCCAAAAAATAATTAATAACTAATACTACTAATTTAGAACAAAGCCCTCTTCTTCCCAATTATAATATTTTTCAAAAACAAAAGAAAATATTTTCTATTTTATCAGTATATTTTAAGGGTTGTATTTTTTGGAGAATCAATTAATTGAAGTTTCAAAACCTACAAAAAGAAAATGAAGGTTGAGAAAAAATAATAAATCTAGAGCTTTAACAAAGGAAAAAAAATTATTGTTATCTTTTTTATATAATAATTTATTCTTCTTCACAAAATTTGTGTAATATACAATAAAATATAGGGATGATTATATAATAATATAAAATTTTGTAAGGTTTTTTTTTTTTTTTTTTTTTTTTTTTTTTTTTTTGGTTGTTGTTGTTGTTGTTGTTGTTGTTGAGAAATTGTAAGTTGTATTTGGTGTCTATCTAACAATTCAAAATCTTTTTACTCGTAAGTAGAATTTTAACTTTGAAAAAAAAAAACAACTTATTCATACAAAAAATTGTTAATAAATAAACAAAATATAATGAATATGCTATTATTTTGTAAGTTTTCACTAATTATTAGTGGTGGTTCTTAGACTTTTGTGGCAAATGATTTACCCTTAAAACTTTATCTTCGTATGTAGCTAGCATCCATACATGTTTATATAAATTTTATCACCTCAAAATTAAATCTTGGTTCCGTCACTAATTATCTTGCGCTAAGATGGTTCCCATCACATTCTTTTAGCAGGGAATAGTGAAACTTTTCCTGCCTTTTAGACTGGGCTAAAATTCTTGTCTTTAAAGGAAGTAAGATTTATAGGTTAATTAGAAGAAAATGGAAAGTTGGTCCACAATGAGAGATATTCACTGCTTTATGATTTGATGGTACACGGAGGATTGATACAGATCCCACATCAGGCAATATAGAGACCATGCTGTGGTTATCATCAAGTTGATGACTTGAATTTGACATTCATGCATCAAGCTTTGATCTCTGTGATGCAACGAGTTTAATAAGCTATTGGAAATGAATTTTGCCTTAGCTTTTTGTTTTTTTGTTTTTTTGTTTTCATTGATTGAGATGTTTATAGTAATTAGTGTAAAATAGTAGTGTAGTATTCATGAAAACGATAATAGACGAATGACAACTTATTACCTTAGGAAATTGTTCTTCTTCTAAAAAATATTAAAAGAAATTGTGAACAAAATATAAAGGATAAATTGTGTTTCTAGAATTTTTTTTAATAAAAAATTATACAAAAGCACATTCGAACCACAATCCTAATATAGCTTAATGAAAAGAAAAGGATTTTGACATATTAAAGATTATATATAAAAAGAACATTTGGGGTACCAAAGTTCTTAAAGTGAATGTGTGGTCATATAAATTTAAGCCTTTTACCCCTAACTTTCTTTTGTTCTGATTCTATAAATGGAAGATTTAATATTAGAATTGGAAAGAACCAAAGAACTAGAAAAATATTATGTTCATAACATTTTTACAGCAAATTATATGTGATAAGTTGTTATAGGTAAAGAAAAAAGTAATTTAAGTGGTGAATTCAAGTTAAAGCCAATAATAACTTACCAAATACGATTTATTGTGAAAATTTTATAGGCGTAGCACTTCTCAAAATAAAATATTTACTCTCTCGTGATATTTTTGACATGAATTGAAAACCAAAGACTGAGAATTAGAAAAAACCTACTCAAAAGTCACAAATATATTAATCTTCAAGGTGAAATACCAATGTTAACAGCCATTATTAATCTCGAAGAATGTTATATGGAATATATTGAATGGGGAATCACTAATAAAGCGATCTTTCAAGCTTTAGCAGAAGATACATGGTAATATTTCCCTGCTATGATTAATTAATACAACAATATTTTCTTTCAAATTTATAGTTGCAGTCATAATGTAAATCAGAAATAAAGCGAGAGCATATTCCATCAAATCTATTAATTTAATGTGATGCCAATCTAATTACAAGAGTGCCTTTTCATTCTTATACCCGTCGGCAAACCAAACTCCAAACACCTGTCTTGATCCAAAGACTATTTCAATCGATGTTGAAATAAATTAAAAGCATGGCCCAATCTACTAAAGTCCTTGCAAGTTCATTATGAATTTCAAGTATCAACAAGCGGTCAAAGACTTGAGCCTACAATTCTTTGGTCTTGGGTTCGAGTGCCCCTGATCTTCATTAGCGTGCGCATTGGTACTCATTTTCCTTCGTATTGTCCTGTGTTTCTGTTGAGACATGTTAGATCTAGATCCTAATCGAATAATTTGATAGAAACTTCTCTTTTGTTTGTTTGGCTTGCCGATGCTTTAATAACAATCCCACTTTCATGAATAAAAACAAACCAACAACCAAAGGCATAATCCACCATGTTATGCTTGGCTAATCATACTTACTGGAAAAACCATGACACCTAGAAAGGAAAGAGGAGGAAGAAAAAGAAGGCAGGAGCATGTTATGTTAATTGGTGGGGATTCAATGATTCATCCACTATTATCTGTACCACATTTTGAAGATAAAACTAGCACCACACACATAGGCACATTACTTTTGGCTTCAAGAAAAGCTTTTCAACGTAATAGACAAGAAGCTAACTTTTTTTGATGAACATAATAGACAAGCAGGTCAATGATCATGCTGTATTCTAATGTGCAAAACAAGCTGTGATGGTCGTTTATACGTGTCCATTAGTCTCATGTGAATTAAGCTCTCTTTATGAGACATAGAAGGAAAGAAAGGTCCCATGAAAATTGGGTAGAGTGTCACTTGATTGAAATTTGAGAAAACTTTGTGTTAAGAGGCCATATCACTTAGTAGAAAAAACCAATTTGGGTTCTGCTAAAGAACATGTATGTCGAAAGGGACCTTTTTAATTCTGGAGTTTAAACACTTTTCCTCTTAGACTTCTAAGCACTCTGTGTATGGGAAAATGTCAATCCAACTACAAAGTCTGTGACAAATGGACCATAATATCAACAAGTAGCGCTATAGTTGTTCATTAAAAAAAGAAAGCACTAAAAATCATATACTAAAATTGGTTCTTGAGACACGCAAGGTAGTTGTATGAAAAATATATATTTAGTGCGTTTTTTTTCTAACTTGATGGTGAAAATTAGAGACTAAAGAAATTGTTTGTGTTCACAAAATAGTACACCTGAGGAGTGAGGACAAAGAATCTCTTAAACAAGTGCAAGGAAAACTAGGGAATTCGCCAAGTTTGAAACTTCGAATGACTTTGATATTGGAAAAATTAACATGTCCCTTTTGCCTTTTGTGTGTCTTTCCAATTTTCAATATTGTGACAAAAGGTTTACTATACTCTTCAAATGCACTCTTCTGGCAGAAAATTTTTCAAATATTGATAATGACATGGCTCCTTCCAAAGCGGTAATAGTGACAGAGTTTTAGTAAAAAAATCTTTTGGGAAGTGCAATAGATTTTTAAAGACAAAGATGGGTGACATATTTTTTCTGTCATTCTATTTTATACAGTATAAAATTATATTTTTAATAATATTTTTTAATTAAGTTGATCTTTTTTACCATTTCTATTAATATTATTTAAGGTTTTCTTTTATCTTTTCATTCTCTCGGCTTGAACCTAAATCACATTCTCTAATTATTAGTACATTAATCATTTTTCTTTGTGCATAACCAAAGCATTTAAAATGACTTTCTCTCAAATTTTTTTAAGTAATCATTTTGTAACTTATCTTTCTTATATTTCAACTTATCTCTATTAATATTTGCATTTCAACTACGTTTGTTTTATAAGCATGTTGCTTCTTTATAACCTAACTTTTTTTTTTTTTTTTTTTAAATTGTATAACCCAACATTCAATATGCTAGAGCATAGTTAGACAGTCTTGTTATAGTTACAAACTTACGCTCACATGATATACTTTTTGCACTTTTTTTAAGTATTAAGTATAAATATATCAACAATATCTCTATTACTCTGTCAACAAAAAAAATATATATATATATATATATATATATTTTTTTTTTTAGCCCTTTCTCAAATAAATATATATATATATAAAAAAAAAAAAAAAAAAAAAAAAAAAACCCAAGATTAGCCTTTTTTTTCTTTGATACCATTGGGCCTGGGCCAGAAACCCTTTTGTAGTAATAATAATTCAACCAGTATCAGATTTGTTTGAGAGCACAGTTTCTCTCATAGGGCTGGGCTTGAGACGTTGATCGCACTAGTTCGACCTGGATGAGTGTAAGCCAGCCCAGTGTGAACTTTGTTTAGTAGACCAAAGTTGGCCCTAGCGGACCACAGGAATTTTTTTGGGTAAGTTGGACCAGAGTCCAAAAATTTAAAATTACCCATTGTCCCCCAAAAAAGAAAGATATTAGAAAATTATAAATTTATTCACTATGAGAAGAGTTAGATTTAAATTATGTACTTAGAAATGTATGGATACATGCACGCATGATAATTCTTTTTTGGTAATAGGTAACTTATATTAAATCAAACAGAATAGTTAAGACAAAACCTCTCGTACTATATGCCGATAGTATCAAAATATGACAATACAAGAGCATTAGCATCCGAGGATGCAAAAAACTCTATTTTACATACTCAAACATCACTTTATCAATTTTACCATCTCATTTTACAACTCACCAAACATCCTAGTTTCTATTTTTACATACAACTCATTAAAATAATATAAACCATCCCATCAAATAATAATATAAATATAAAGAGAGAGAGAGAGAGAGAGAGAGAGAGAGGGAAATTGAATAAAATATATTATTTTAGTTTACAAACTCATGAATAGTAATATAAGAACTTATTATTCACCGGTTGTAAAAAAATTTAGGTATACATCTCCGGATGGAGCTCTTTTTTAGATGGTTAGTGGCTATTTTAGAAACTTGGAGGGTTTTACACCCCCAATGCTAATGCTGTAACAAGGTCCAATGGACGACTATCAAAGCTAATAAAATATAGCATGTATGTAATTGCATATACTAGAACTTGAGTCTCTTTTTGCTCCTACATATAATAGCTATATATAATCGAGTTCAAGAGGCAACAAAACTTCCTTAGAGAAGGATAACAATTTCTTAATGGCAACACAATTTATTGCCATTATGTGAATCTATTACACAAAAGCTAGCAACTTAACAAAAACTAGAACTCCCAAAAGAAAACATTGCACGAGAAATGTTTTTTTTTTTTTTTACTTGAATTGGTACAACTTGTGTTGACACTGAATATTAGGATTCAACCACTGCTGAATTCCATGAGCTCGTCTAAAATTTGGTGATTGACCTTGAATAGTAGTCAGATGCGATGAAGGAATGAGATGCAATGCCTCTTCTAAATCCATTCCCAATGCATTTTTGAATAGATTCCTGAAAGAATTAGTTGTTGCAATCCTCTCAACATTTTCAGCTCCAATTTCCTGCATTTTCTTCCTATGCTCAAAATACCCTATATACTCTGCGCAAATGGGATCATTTGGGTTCACAAACAAGTTAGGAAACCAGGCAGATAACATTGCGAATGAGTCATCTTCTCTAGGCTTAGAGTTATAAGCTTTTGTAGCAGCAACAAGGCCTGCCTTGACAATACTATTCGCAATGCGAAGTGTATCCTTCACTTTTTGATCCTTGATTCTCTCTATAGGAATAGATAAGAATGGTGGATTGAATAGATATGTTTCAAGATTATAACCCACCTTGATCATGTTCTTTCCTGCAAGCAATGCCATAGCTGACCCCAAGGAATGTCCAGCTAACCATATATTTTCAGCTCCAGCAAAATCAACCATTTCCTTAACATATTTCATTGCAATCTCAAAACGTGTGTCTGATTGAAGTTTGTTAAGAATGCATCCCAGGTCCAACATGAGGTCACGTAATAGTGTGCCTGGTTCAGTGATTGTTCCTCGGAAGGCAATAACATATTTTGGGGTTTTTGTCTTAGAATCATCACAGTAAGAAGCTGGGAATTTAGACTCAAACATGGCACCAAAGATGGAATTGTCAACATTATCTACAAGCACATCACTTAATAGGAAATCGAAGAAGTCCCACCATACTGGAGCAAAAGCTTGAGGGCCCTGCCGGTTTTGTTGCCGGTCTTGTTCTAGAATGTATACTCCTTGAACCAAGCTAGCTGCAATAGATCTTCGATGATCTTTGTTCTTCCTGCAAAATTATTGTAACATAGAAAATAGCTAATGAGTTTAGTTATTAATAAGAACACCTATGAGATACATGTAGTGAAAACCCATTATTCCATTAGGCCATAATCATTTTAACAATGAATTGTTATCATACTCTAGTTTAAGTTCAAAGTAAAGTTACAAAATAATTTGTGTTATATCACTATCCAATTGTTCTATTTTATACTCCATCAATCGACATTTGTCACACATACTTCTTTTTTTTTTTTCCCTTACAAATGACCAAAGTTTAAAATGAAAAAATCAAACATATATCATACAGCAATTAAGATCTTAATTGTGTATTTCCCTAGGTTTCATTTTTATTCTTCATACATTGTGAGTCACAAAGAGAATGTTCACTTAACTATATTTCTTTGAAAACGACTTTCCCTAACCTTACATTATGGTCTCCAAGAGTCAAGCCTCATATATTTTTGATGTATTGCTAACAATTAATATATCATCCTCTAGGTGCCTCTGAATCTCCCTGCAATCAATTCCACCCCATAGACAGGTTAATTGTGTGTCCTTTTGGCAAAGACTATTTTGTCAACTTATTTTACTATTCAACTTATTTTTGTTATTATTCATGGATCTTACTGTACTTTTTTATACTATTTATAGGTTACACTGTACTATTTACTTTCAACAAAAAGCTTTCAGTATCAGTAAAATAAACGGATCCCTAATAGACCCATAAAAAATGGTCTTACCAGTCAACAACTTTGAAATGTGTTGGTCCTGAAAGGTTGAAAATATCCTCCTTGGCGAGCATTACTCCTTATATTACTTCGTTCATCTTTTACTGAAAGCATTTGAAATGGATCTGCCATAGAGGAAAAGAAATGTTTAATATTAATCGTGAAATTTTTGTTCAGCTCTTGCTGTACTAGTGTAGATATGGGTCTTTAGGTACTATTTAAAGGGCAAGAGAGGATATGTGGTTGAATAGGATAACGGATGCACTAGTACTAATAAAATTGAAGGAAAATGCTAAAGCTATTACAATCAACTAGACGTGAGCCTAGCTGATACAATTAGATGCAACCCTTATGGCCTTACTAACAATCAACTATTAACCACTAATTAAGGCTAATATTAAGCCTACAATTTTTCTTAATCCTTTCAAGTAAAGTTATGCATAAAATCTTTTATAGTTAATTCATGTCAAATTTTAAGGCAACTAAACCAAACAACTTTGCCATTCTGTAAGATTCAAAAAGTTAAATTCTTCCATTCTTTTGCATTATTTGATAATTATCATCCCAAAAGTGAAGGGATAGGGTAAATTAACTTATCAATATTTGTACATTATCTCTTCCATCATATGGCACTTTGAAGTTTGTACATATAATGTATCTAACAATATTGCTTCAAACCTAGCTAATTGCCTAATTGAACTATAAACATTGGTAGAAAACTAAAATATATTCAAAAGCCAATCCAAATGAAAACCTTTCAAGTATATTCTCCAACTAGATAATCAAATTCCATTTGAAATTCTCCAAATCAAATCTTAACATAGCATGTGAAATATTCCCTAGAAAACTCCCATTTTTAGCTGAAATTAAAACATTTTCTATTTTGCAGTTCAATATTACTAATTAGAAAAGAAAGGAAACCAACCTGTACCACATGAAATGGTGTTGAACTCCACCCATTTGAGTCTCTTCTTGTACTTTTTGAGAAAGAGGAAGCTGTAATGATTAAACATCAATTAATAAACACTAATTAAGTACATGTAAAAAAAAAAATTATACATGGGAAGTTCAAAAGAAAATAGCATGAATAGAAATTAGACTTTTTTTTGTGCTATTAATAGCATTAATGATTGAGATAGATTATAAAATCCTTTTACTTTAGTTGTCTCGGATAAATTCAAATCAACTGTTTTTTGTTTGTTTTAAATGGGCGGTGTAAGTAAAAAGTCTTTCCATTTTGTGTAGTTTTTTTTGTTTAGACAGTTTGTATTGCTTTTGCTTGTAATTTTGTTGTTCTTCGCTAGTACAACAACAATTTTACCTTTGGAACATTTCCACTCGTTTGAACAAATCTTTTTCACACTCAAAAGGAGATAAAAAAAAAATAATAAATAAATAAATAAATAAAAAAAGGTCAATGACAAAGTAAAATTTCAGAGATTAAGAAACTATCAAAAAATGTAATACCCGACAAGTAATTATTAATTAATAAGAAAAAAAAAATGTTATACTTGTTGTAATTATTTCTTTATATTAAACAAAATGAAAAGGTCAAGGCTGGACTTGCATCATTCTCAAAAAATAAAAATAAAAAAATAAGAAGCAGAAGAAGAAGAAGGAGGAGGCTGGAATTGCATAGTTGCAGCGTGTGTTATCAATACTTCAATAAAAATTGCTTGAACGGTGCGTTTTGCTCTGGTACTTCTAATTTTCTCTATGCCAAAACGATTCGTTTAGCAATGAGGATTAAAAGAGAGAGATTCAATGGAGGTGCGGGGAATCGAACCCCGTGCCTCTCGCATGCGAAGCGAGCGCTCTACCATATGAGCTACACCCCCACTCCTTATCCAAGACACGATAAAATTTGATTTATAAATGTTATTGATGACCGAAAAGAACCTGACCAATTTACTGCTCAATAAACAAATCCCACCATTTTTTCACGTGGCAAATTATGAGTGATGAAATTGTGAACTCACCACTCAACTTGACAAGTTGTAAATTTTATTGTGGACCTAGTATTTTTGTTTACTACTTAGGATTTATTTGGGAACTACTTATTTTGCTGAAACTAAAAATTTTTTGTTAAAAGTACTGTAAATAAAGGTAAAAGTTAACTAAAATAGTACAGTGAGACCCATAAATAGTACCAAAAAGTATAGTAGGGCCCATAAATAGTAGCAAAAATAAGCAGAATAGTAAAATAAGTTATCTAAACAAAACTTTAGCATGAAAAAATGGTCAATTTACTCTCGAAATATTTCTCATGTATATGGGGGATGCAAGTGGGACTATTAAAGTTGTATGATTTTGAGTAATTAAATGATAAGTGGAAGTATGAAGGAGAAAACAATCATGAAAATCTCTTGACAATTACATATTCTATTAAGCTCTTGTATTATCATAAATCCAATTATAGGTTTTATATACTAAAAAAGCCTTAGACTAACCCTAAGCTAACTATAAACTAACTAAAAAAGCCTTAGACTAACCCTAAGCTAACTATAAACTAACCTTAATTAATATATACAAAGACATGGACTAACAATTGGCTTAGGCCATAATATATCTAACAGTGGCATCTCAATTTCTTAATTGATGGACTTTTGTAATTGCTTGCAATAATAAAAGTTCTAAATATACAAACTGCTTTACAATTATTAAAGTACTATGTTATAATTGGTACTAATAAAAATAGGAATAAAGTTTCTCTCCAAATTAGTTTGGAGATAAACTTTACAAACTCCTCATATATTTCTATATTGAGTGTAAATTTTGAAAATCTAACCGTTAGATTGCATATTCTTATTATATTCTTCATGCATGTAAAATTTCAAGAAGATTAAAAATCACTTGCGATCTCATCAAACAAATTTTAAAATTTCAAATTTTTATGATCTAAAATTGTGTATAAAAAAAGGAGAAAGTTTCTCTGCAAACTGAGTTGCAGAGAACTCTCTCCAAACCGTGAGGTGTCAAAAGGAGAAAATGACACCTCGTCCACTCACTAAAATTCAAATTCAAGTGAACTCCGTTAACCCAAACATTTAGCACTCTCCCG
This sequence comes from Quercus lobata, assembly GCF_001633185.2. NCBI lineage: Eukaryota > Viridiplantae > Streptophyta > Magnoliopsida > Fagales > Fagaceae > Quercus > Quercus lobata. The sequence goes on from NC_044912.1 coordinate 9,400,002, forward strand.
TTATATTTTTTTTATTAAAGGCCAGGTGTCATTTTCTCCTTTTGACACCTCACGGTTTGGAGAGAGTTCCTGCAACTCAGTTTGCAGAGAAACTTTCTCCATAAAAAAATAAATTTATTGATCAAATAGTAAATAATATCCAATTTGAACGAAATTTGATATGTATGTTAAGAACATAAGAAATATGAAATTTAACAGTCAAATTTTCAAAATTCATACAAAAAAAAATATATATATATATATATATATATGAAAAGTTTGAAAAGTTTCTTTTCAAACTAATTTGGAGAGAAACTTTGTTCTAAAAATAATATTGGTAATAGAATCATGTAAAAGTAATGTTATTATAATTATAACTTGTTGCGTTAACATTTATAAAAAAAAAAAATGAGTATGAAATATTTTATATCTCTAGTATTATATAATTGCATCGAGTCCAACCCCATCTTTTCTTCTTTCGGATCTTCTGTGATCCTGTGAGCAGTAGAGATATCTAAGATGGTCCTTTGAATTGTTCTTCTGGTTCAATGAAGTCTTATTTGGCAACAAGATTGAAAATAAAATAAAAGAAATGTTTGAAGAATCCATAATGTCATTTTCTTCTCCCACTCTTCAAGCATGCATGTTGGACATAGTCGTATGCATTTGTCAAACTCAGAATGCTGGGGAAAAAAGTTTGGATTTTTTTTTTGAAAGAACTTCAACCTATGGCATAAAGCCATAAACGTTTATGACTTTATGCATCATACGGCATAATTTCCTCCCAATCAAACATTTATCATTGCCAACCAAAATGTAGTCCACCCAAACCATTGAAACCAACGTGGAAGTAAAAGTGAAAGGAATAAAGCATTTTTCATTACACGGAAAAGAAAAGAAAAGAAAATGCCATCCAATCAAATCCATGGGAGGCAAATTTGGAAGGAAAAAAGCAAGAGTTTGAGAAATGCACTAAAATTATTATTTGACCTCTTTGATTAATATCTTTTTTTTTTCTTGTAAATGTTTGTCTTGAGTCTCTTGATCTTGAAATCTATAATAGGATAAAATTTTAAATACGATAATAATTGTTTTTTTTAAACAAAAAATATAAGTAGGTTTTACATTTTTCTCTCACCTCTAAGAAGATTTCTAAAATATTGAACCAATAAAAATCCAACCTAATTGAAATCTTAAAATGTTTCTCACACAAAAAAAGAAGTTACAAATTTACTAATAATCATTGACAACCAATTTCCTTAACAACTTGAGGCTTTAATTTTCTCAAATCAATATTCCACATGGTAAATTATATGATCAAGTGACGTTACAATAACATTTTTAATAAATTAAAGTTAAAAAAAAATCCAATTTAAGATTGATTATGTCATAAGAAAAATAAGTTTTTTTTTTTTAGAAGAATAAGAAAATTAAGTTTATTGGCTATTTTCAATTTTAAAGAGATCTTAACAAATCTAAATACAAAAATTTAATTAGTAATATTGTATCTCAAAAGTAAGAAAAATAGTTTTTTTTTTTTTAAAATAGTTATTGTTCTTATATAGTAAGTTAAATAAATATTAGGGTGTAAAATGTATTTATTTATCTTTTTATATTAGTCATTGTAAGAAGAATGGATATATAGATTAGAATGCAAATTAAAATATACTTTTCACCTAATAATATTCCTCCCCCCCCCCTTCAAACAAAAATAACATGCAATAATCTACTTTTACATCATGTGTCTAAATTTATGTGGAAATCACACCATAATTATCCATTTAAATTTGTACCATGTGTCCATTTAATTTTTTAATCTTTGTGCCAAATGAGTTAATGAGTGAAAAATACTAAAAATCTAATATTAATTAACTATAAAATTAAAATAAATAAATAAAATCAATCACATATACTCAATAAAAATCACCGCACAACAAAAATTTCTACACATTCTATCTTATTAAAAATTAGAAATAAAATGATCATAAATAGTATTAAATTTAGATAAAAATTTTAATATGTGACTAATTACATTTATTTTTTAAAAAAAAATCATTTGACTAATTATTTATATTTTTATGATAAAAATTATGTTTAATTTTAAATATATCTATACATACACATTAATGTAAATGTTACATGCTATTTTTTAAAAATAATTTAACAAATTATTTATATTCTTATAATAAAAATTATGTTTAATTATAAATGCACCCACGTGATTACATAGTTACACGCCTCTTAATAATAAAGAGAACTGAAACCGTCCAATTAAGTAGTTTGGTTATTAGTTAGGGGCATCCAAACTTCAAAGTCAAAACTGTATCCAGGGGCATTTTTTGTAATCCTGTTCCTTATAAAGTCAAAACAATACACTTTCAAAATTTTGAGACACTCACCCCAAGAGGAAAGAAATCCTTAAACCAACTTTAGATCTAAAATCCCATTTAAACAAGCGCACAATAGCCAAAATTCAAGAACTCAAAAGAAGTGAGTATATTGGGCATTGATTGAAGCCTATCTCTTTTCTTTTTCCTTTTTTGAGGCAAGATTAAATCCTATCTCATTCCAAGAAAGCATATATTTTTGGAGCCTGTTCAATCTCAAAGAAACAAAAAAAAGAACCCACAAAGAAGAATTCAAGATGGGTGAGAGTGATAATAATGGGAAGGTATCAAGGGAAGAGGAAGAGCAGCCACTAAGTCCAGCAGCTCGATTGTTTCATTCGCCAAGTTTCAACTGTTATATCATCGCCATCTTGGGGTGCAACACAAAGTTCAAACCTGACGTTATTAAATCTGGTTTACAACAGACTTTGCTTAAGCATCCAAGATTCTCTAGCAAGCTGGTAAGAGAAACTATCCTATTCTTCTGCTTCATTTGTTGAGGTTTCTTTTGCTTTCTTGCTATTAGTGTTGTTATTATTATCTTCTTCTTCTTCTTTTTGTTCTAAGTGGTGCATCTTTTCTATCTTGTTTTCTTTCTTTATGATGGTCGGTGGTTCTTTTTTTCTTTTCTTTTTTGGGTTGTTCAAACTTCAAAGTTTCAACCTCATGGTTTACTTGCATTCATTGAATTTTTTATTATTATATTTTTTATCAAATACTTTTGAGACCACTTGTTGCTAAAAGTTTATTTTTATTGGTTACCTGGGTCTTAAAAATTGAAACTTTGGCAAAAATTATACATAAATAAAACTTTAAAAAAAAAATTGATATCTACTGCACTATGTTTTGGCACATTTGGGGTTGACCTTAGATGTTTTTGTTGCCAAATTATCACCACCGAAATTTCCACAATCCAATCCACATTAGATGATACTACATTACTTTTTTTTTTTTTTTTTTTTTACTTATAACATTCGTTCTTAATAATAATTATTTATTATTAGACTAAAACACTAATTATTTTTTGACGTAGAAATAAATTAAGTCTCAAATCCCTTATATAATTATCAAAAATTTTACCAAATGAATAAACTCACAATACACCACTTGATTGGCAACATTGAACATCACAGAACTTTTTTTTTTTTGGGTGAAAAGAATAATAAAAAAGAAAGACAATAAATGAAGCTAAGTTGGTAGCTAGTTAGAGGCAACGTGGCATATTTAATTACCTTTCCCTTTCTACTAATAAATTAAGTCACATCCCATCACAGGGTTGGCATCACGTTGCCACCAAATCTTTTTATTTATTTATTTATTTTATTTGGGCCACCAAATCTTTAATATATAGATTTATTGATTCTAATTCTAAAGTATAATGTACATGCCTCTTTTACCAAAAAAAAAAAAAATGTACATGCCTCATCTCATTAAAAAAAATGTGCATACCTCATTTGTTACATTTTGATAACGGCGGTTTCCCGATTCCATATTTTTAAGTCAACCATAGTACAAAATTTATCGACAATGTAAAATTGTATAAAAATATATTATTGTTATGATAATTGTATAAATTTACATTAATATTATTCATTTTACATTTATTATTTATTTTTTCTTTATATATGTATCCCAATGATTAAGAAAAATAGTAAATGATGGTTGTTGTATGTGAAGAAAGAAAAAAATTATAATAATCAAGATAATTCAATATTTTAATGAAGAAATCAAATTCTGTAAGGATGTGGTGAAAAATTTATGTTTTACCCCTCTAATCCCAACATGCCACATCATCTTATCACATATTTAAGAATAAGCATAACCACACCTAATCAATTCTAATATCCATATATAAATTTAATCAAATTGAGAGTTTATTGAGATGTTATGTGTGGTAGAATGTATTGAATTTTAAGTAAAATGTTGATGTGATTATTTTATTGGATAGTGTAAAACAATGGTTTTATGCATCATCCTTACCAAATTCGGACTCTTTAATGAAATGTATTACTCCCTTCGTCCTACTTTTTTTATCCTTTATTCCATTTTGAGATGTTCCAAAATATTGTCTTGTTTCTAAAAATAAAAATCATTATTTTACTAATGTTCCTATTATACCCCTATTAATTTACTAATTCAATTTTTTGATAAATTTTTTTAAGGGTAGTTTGGAAACTTATACATTTTTAAAAGGTAAACAAGACAATAAATGATGTTCCCTTAAAAAGTTTGACTTTTCAAGCAGGACAAAAAATTTACTAATTCAATTAATTTACTAATGTTCCTATTATACCCCTATTAATTTACTAATTCAATTTTTTGATAAATTTTTTTAAGGGTAGTTTTGAAAACTTATACATTCTTAAAAAGTAAACAAGACAATAAATGATATTTCCTTAAAAAGTTTGACTTTTCAAGCAGGACAAAAAAAGTAGGACAGAAGGAGTATAAAATAAATAATTTCGATGTGGGGTATTTTGAAAAGTGAGTATATAAAATAGAAAAAGTAAATTTTTATGCTAAAATAGTTAAGAATTTATGTCGGAACTAATGCGAATGCTCTAAGTATAAAAACTCAAAAGTGTATTTTTTTTAAGGTTGACTTTTTAATTTTTTTTATTACAATTTTTTATTTATTTTTGGAGTGGCACAAAATTCAATTAACAGTATTTGTTTAGAATTAAATCACAGTATAATATTTCTCTACAAGAAAGTTTAGGTGACAAATTATTAATGATAAATAATAAAAAAATGACATCAATATGGGCCCAAATGAAAACTAATTTCATAAGATATACCAAGATTCCAATGGAGACTTAAAATAAAGAATTAAATATAAATTCAATTAATAACAAGTAAATTATGAGACCTCAAACTATGAGGCCAACCAAAAGTAACATGTTATTTACTTTTGGTTTTATATATAAATAAATATGATGATTAGAGATATTATGTCCCATTTAATATTGAAGGCTTGAAGCATGCCTAAAACCAATATGTCACAATTGCATTATGATAAATTTTTGAAGGCGGTAATTCAAATTTGGGCTATTAAATTTTATCACAGGTTACTAAGAAACAATTGGAGAGAATGATGCTCCTATTCATACATAGTTGCAGATTAATTTTTGACGAAAATAGTTAGAGAAGACTGTGCTCAGATTATTTTTTACTAAAACTCTTTCAAATGTAGTATTTCATCTTAAAATGTTCTTAACTCTTTATATAGTTATGGCTACTTGTGTTTAACTGTTAACATTTTCTTTCTTATTATCTATGATACAAAAGGTTGCTGATGATGGACAAAGATGGACAAAGACTATAGTAAATTTAGAGGACCATGTCATAGTTCCTGATTTGGATCCTAACATAGATTTTGCAGACCAGTTTGTTGAAGACTACATATCAGACCTTACTACAAAACCTATGGACCTCTCAAAACCATTATGGGAACTCCACCTTCTTAACATTAAAACCTCAGATGCTGAGGCTGTTGGGGTTTTTAGAATCCACCACTCAATGGGTGATGGTGCATCTCTAATATCTCTTCTCTTAGCCTGTACACGAAAAACATTGGACCCAGAAGCATTACCTAGTGTTCCAGAAAATATACAAGTAGGTTCAACTAATTCAGGCGGGTTTTGGTGGTTCTTGTCAGCATTTTGGTCAGTATTAAGGTTGATTTGGAACACTCTAGTGGATGTGCTGCTGTTTGGGGTAACCATTATGTTTATGAAAGACACAAAAACTCCCATCAAAGGTGCACCAGGGGTTGAGCACAATATCAAAAAGTTTGTGCATCGGACAATCAGCTTGGATGACATAAAGCTTGTGAAAAATGCATTGAACATGGTATGCTGATTAATAAATCCTGTTTACTTGCTTATTAGCTTGAATTAGTTTTTTTTTAGGTACAATAGTAACTTTTTTATGTGCGAAACAATTGCATGTCTTTTTACTTTGTTTGTGCCATATTCCAATTTGACACTATCACACTACTCTAGATGGATTTTGCAAATTCCTGTCGTATCATAAGTGAGCTTCAATGAGATGATGAACATTTAAAATTTTTGGTGAATCTTTAATGAATAATGACGCCCATGACCCATCAAATTCTGGGTCCCAGTTCTTAAAGATCCATTCAATTATTTGGAACTCCATCATAAATGTAATGTTGCCTATTGCCATGTGGTGGCCACTTCATAATCTGCATGACTGCATTGGCAGCAAGTGTTCCTGCAATAACTGAAAAACAATAATAGGCACATTTAAATGATGGACTACTAGTTGTTGTGGAAGTTTTTTTGTGTGGATAATTCAATTAGTTACAACAGAGGGGGGGAATTAAACCATGGATGTTTCTGTTAAAAACACTAGGAGATACTAACCAGTTGAGTTACAAGACTCTTGGCTAGTAAGGGTTTAATTAGCTAACGTCATCCACTTAGTAATAAGCTGACATTATGTTCTTCCAAATCAAATCTAATGGCCTTTAGAAAGTCATTCTGTCATAAGGTCTGCTTCAAGGAACATACAAGTGTACATATGTTTCTATATTTTCTTTTGCATTTCTTAATGGCTTTTTTGTTTTTTTACTCTGGTCAAATTCAGTAGACTGTCAACGATGTCGTTTTGGGAGTAACTCAAGCTGGTCTTTCGCGGTATCTAAACCGGAGATATGGTGAGCCTATCAATTGCTTTCTCATTTACCTATGATCATACTGCGATACAAGTGTATCACTTTATTTTCCTTATTTTGATGGCATTATTTGGGCTAAAATTCAGTCTTTAACAAGTATTTATATCATGTTTAGTATTGACCTCCTTTAATTTGTAAACTTAAAGCAACGGATACCAATTTTAGCAGCCATATCGTGTTGAGAGTGCTGGCATAGTATTTTTTTATTGGAGCAATTCCCAGAGGCAGTAACACTGCTATCTGATAGAAAACTTAAAACTTGGGCCATTACAGTTTTTTTCAGTTCTTTTAGTCAATATGCCTAAAAGTAATAATAATAGGCAAGACATTGCACTTAAACAATAGCTTTCTACATTAGTTATTCAATTTATCTGTCCTTTCCCTTGAATGCAATAGCTGTGAAAACTCAAAGATGCAAAGTCTAGGAAAAACAAAGTTTATAGATTTCAACACATTCCATCATACTACAGATAACTTCTTTTGGATCTAAAAAAGTTTAGCAAGACGAAATTTACAGGAATTGCAAAGATGATGAAGATAAGAAACTATTTTTTTTTAAAAGTACTTTAATGAAAACTCAATCCTTTCCCTAAACCTCTCTGAGATCCATACTGATAATTTTTAGGCCTTCTCATAATTATAATTAACATGAATTTGTTATGTGCTTCGGCATTGAAGTTTTGGACTTTATAAAAAATAATCATAAATCAGATGCTATGTTACTGGACATGATTAGCATGATCTTTGGGATATTGTCCTAGTAATTTATGAATTACCAGTATAATGTGGCTTGGTTGGTCCATGGACAAGTATTATACTATCAAAAACCAAATAAATTACCTCTACATGATATAGACTAATAGTGGTTTAATGAAGTTAACTCAGCAGGTGAGGCAGAGATAGATGGAGGAGAAAAGCAGAGGAAAAGTAATCTTCCAAAAAGTATCCGCCTTAGGGCAACCATTCTTGTCAATCAAAGACCAACTGTAGGAATCCAGGTAATTTATCTCTTGTTATTCTTTGAAGAATATCACATTGCAATATGCTCCAATGCTATGAAAAATGTGAACTCTAAAATTACTCATCCATGAAGCTTAACTATGTCAATTATCTCACTAACAAGTTTGTAAAATTGATTTTAGTGTTGGTATGTAATTGGTGTTAAGATAATCAGCGTGACAATCTTTGGAATCCACATTAATGTTTCTCCCATTTTAATGTGATTCATTAGATAATAACATGGTTTGCCTGCCCCTCATCTAGATCATCATCTCTTCTAATGTTGTCCATGAAACAGGCTCTGGCTAATATGATGGAAAAGGGATCCAAGACCAGGTGGGGTAATTTGATTGGATATATCCTCCTCCCATTCACCATTGCTTTACAAGACGACCCATTGGATTATGTTCAGACAGCTAAAGCCACCATTGATAGAAAGAAGCATTCACTTGAATCTATATGCACATTTTCGGGTGGTGTGTTAGTACTCAGAACATTTGGAGTTAAGGTACAGACATATCTTTTTAAACCTTCTCGATCGGACAATAATGAATCTAAGGTCACAGTTGGCATTGGGATCTATTCTCTAACCACTATGGAAAAATTAACCAAAGAATATAACCCAAACTCATATTGTGCCTCAAATTATTATTCATGAATCATATGCAAAAATATTCTCCCATTAAAGAAAGTCCTTAATCAGTTCTGTTATATTTAAACATAATTATGGATCTAAAGTGTGGCACTGCAGAAGATGGTTATTGTTAGAGGAAGTATAACAAGCTGCTGTTATTACATGTTTAAATGGATAACAGGTTGCTGCTGCTTTAATGCACAAAGTTCTTTCCAACACTACAATGGCCTTTTCCAGCATGGTTGGTCCGCTAGAAGAAATTAGCTTTTATGGGCATCCATTAGCTTACATTGCTCCTAGTGTTTATGGGCATCCACATGTAAGTAATCCAATGACTAAGTTAGAACCTTGTCTCTGATGCTTTCATATAAAATGACTCCTCATGGTTTTAACAAGAGAATGCGTTTGGTATGAATGTTTTGCACATGAACTAGACTTGGTGCCAGAGTTCTAATGTCTTCATTTTTCACCACCATGCTAGCAGTTAACAATTCATTGACATAATGACATTCTATTTCATTTTACTCCTGTTTCTTCAAGTTGAACCGGAATGTGTAAAAATATGACAACCCCATTTTCTCGAGCTGGCTGAATGGAACTATGAAGCCTAATGTAATCTGATGGAAAATGCAATATGAAAAGTTACTGAGTTAAGTGCATTTAGACTTTTATGATGCTGTTCCACTTATAGCAAATTTTGTGATACGAAACTATGTTCCTTACGGCTTATGGTGCTTTGTTCTTTGTTTTTTTGGTTTCTTTTGCAGGCACTGACAATCCATTATCAAAGTTATGTAAACAAGATGACTATTGCTCTAGCAGTTGACCCAAATGCAATTCCTGATCCTCACCAGCTCTGTGACGAACTAGAGGAATCGCTGAAACTCATCCATGATGCTATAGTAAAAAAGGTCTAAGAGGAGGATCAGTTCATAGAAAATATGTTCTATCAAAAAAAGAAATTTGAAGTTCCGGTAAACATTTACTGGCATTCTAATTGACTTGCTTTTAAAGAAAAGAAGAAGAAGAATCCAAAATTGATATCAAACAAGCGTAGGACCATTTAGTTTTAGTACATCTCTTTTCTTTTTTTTCTATTTCTCTCAACTAGTTTTTACACGAATTCATTTCATACGGCAATTGTTTAAATTTTGAAAACCATTGTTTGACGATACAAATGTTACAAGCCAATTGTCTAGTAGCACTATTATACCAGTCACCATCTACGATATAAAAATGCACAGGAATAAATTTTGCTCTACTGGTTCAAGCATTTTGAGGTGGAGTTTTTGTAATTTTGTCCTGTCTCCTCAAATATTTTGGGTTTTAGTGTAGATTTTGTTCGAGCCTAGATCTTGGACTGTCTTTGATATGATGCCTGCACACTCAAAGTAATGGATCAAAAGGTAAGGTGACATTGGTGTAATGTCAGCCTAAGTTTCTTTTCTCCCATGCTTAAGTCAGTTTCACCAATGGGGTAACACTGTATTTTGTGTATGTATTTCATATCAGCCATGGTTGGAGGAGTTCGGTTTATATATTGAGTTGAGCAAGGATGGCTAAATCATTGTTAGTTACTGAACTGGTGCCAATGAGCAAATCATAGGAGTTATATAGGGAGATCTGCCAACTGGAGGCTTGGCTCAATTGGTAAGGTTCGGGCACTTCGTCTAACTCACCTAGCTTCGAGTCTCGGTGCCACCAAGAGTCCGTTGGTGGGCATTCACACGAGTTGGCCTAAGGGCTTTAACTCTAGCATCCTGCCTGGGGGCTAGCATAACCTAACGAACCCTTATTTTTCGTTTACCAAAAAAAAAAAAAAAATATATATATATATATATATATATACAGGGAGATCCTCTCTTATTCTAGTGCTCACGATTTTAGTGATGGGAGGGAAAATGCATTACATGACAGTTAGCATTCCTATACATTTAGTACACTACATTCACTGTTTTATGGGGTACAACTTTTTTAATTTATAGAAATTAATATTCCCCATAATAATTTTATTTAAAAAAAAAAAAAAAAATCTCAACCTAAAGTTATTAGGGATTATAGCTATCTTCAACGCTTAAGTTTTTTTAATTACAAGAAGTAAGGGATGTGCCCTTAAAGATTTGAAGCTAACTCTTCCCAAAAAGAATGATCAAAGATACCACTCGAGCTAAGAAGAGGCTCGATGGTGTTCCACACCAATTTCTTGTGTCATTCTTCATGATATTATGATTTCTTACCGGCTCTTAATGAAAGATCCATCATACCTTTTTATGAAGTATAGTTTGGATTTCTTGATTTTTATTTTTTTAAGTGTTGTAACTATAAGTCTATAACACCAAGACTCTTTTGCATGACTAACACGTGGTGGAAAAAAAAAATAGTAACGTAAAATAGATACTTTTTATTAAAGAGTTGTGTAAATTACATAATTACTACATAATTTGGGGTGATTTCAAATTAAACTATAAATTTTAGAAGTTTTAATTTAAACCATAAAATTTTAAATCGTTCAATTCACGCCCTTACTAAGTTACTATTAACTAAAAAGAACAAAATTCACATAAGTTATGACTAAAACTTGTCTAAACACAAAAATTCTACTATGTGAAATTATAAGAGATTTGGTGCTCTATTTAAAAGTTATGCAACTATATAAATAATCAACAATTTAATTATTGTCATCAAAATGTGCACAATAAAATTAACTATCCTGGTGTGAGAATAGACTAGAGGAGCTATTTGATGTTTAATCCATTGAAGCAATAAGAAGAATCCAAATCCCCATTAGGCCAAGGCAAGATAAGTTAATGTGGATTAAGGTACATAAGGTTGCTTTTTTGTCAAATCAGCGAACAGAATGTGTCAAAGATCAACCTTTGAGCACAGGTAATGTGTTGAATCGGCATAATATGGGAATAAAAAAATAAAAAAATAAAAAAAAATAAAAATTAAAAAAAAAAAAAAAAAATTCAAGAAAGCTAAAGTGGTTATAAACCCTATCAGTAAAATGGGTCCTATCTAATGTTAAAAATGCTCTTATAGAGAATCAAAGCTAATATGTTGTCTACAAAGGAAAATCTGCACCGCGTAATAGCGGGTATTGCTAACACTAATTGTGTTCTTTGCAAGTAGAGCACAGAAACAGTCTCACATTTGTTCTTCCACTGCAAAATAGCTAGAGCTATATGGTTTGGCTGGAATTTTTTTTTTTTTTTTTTTTTTTGGGTAGAAAAAGAACTTGCATTAAAAACTAAGGAACAGAATTACAAAGAAGAACAAAACGCTCATAGGACACCCCAGTAGAGTCTAAACTAAGTAACAAGGACACATCCACGGGGGGTTCTTATAAAACCACAAAATCTTGGGAGAGCAAAGCTCCCTATCTAGCAAGGGCATCAACACACTTATTTGCCTCACAGTAACAATGCTGAATTTGAAACACTTGAATTTCCCTCAATTTGATCTTACAATTGCTAATTAAGGCACCTATACAATTCAGGTGGCCTTTCTTCTTCTGTAACAGATCTACAATAAGTTTCGCTTCAAGTTCAAAGATCACAGCAGGAAATTTTAGGGAGATGTACAATCTAATGCCGTCCCTTAGCGCCCACAACTCTGCAGATTTGGCTGTAATTGGAATCTTAGAACTGATACCCTTCAAATCAATAGCCTTAACGATATTATAAAATTTGTCCTAAATCCCCAAACCTTGACACCACATACTAGGCAATTGTAGGGAATTAACACGAAATTCCCAACCTGTGAGAAACAAAAATTAGAGAAAACACACACCAAAGAAAAAACAATCACACGCATGAGACAATATTTACGTGGTTCGGCAATTTGCCTACGTCCACGGAATTCTAGGAATTTCACTATTATCAAGGAAAAATACAAAGTGCAATCGTATAGTTTTTCTCTCTCAAAAACTATAACGACAAACCCTAATCACCAGAGCAACGTTTTCTACATCCTGCGCACATGATTCACAATGGGCTACAAAATGAGCCAAAAAATTAGGCCTGTCAGCCCAAGCCTTCGCTCCATGGACTAAACCTCATAAAATATCTCATTAAAAACCACACAACATTCTTCGGATCAGGTTAAGTCATCAACCAGATCAAACATAACTAGACTCCACAAAGCCCAATAGCAACCCTATCCAAATGAACACTCCTCACTTAAAATAGCCTACACCTTAGAATCCATATGGGATTTGACAAATGAGGTCCTTCACAACAATGTTCATGAGATGAATCTTGCCAAAATTTTTAGCTCTTTCGAGATCATTGTACAGGCCATCGAACTTGCTAATGAGAAAAAAATTCCAATATATTGTGATTGAAGGAAATGCTAAACTCTGATTTGATGTACTAAATGGTGATTTCCAGAATTGTCAGTAGAGTGCAAAGACTTTTTGCTATCAAATAATGTGGAACTCAAGACTTTTTTTTTTTTTTTTTTGAGAAGCATAAAATGAGGGTGTTTATGGTTATATTAAACCCCTGGGCAGAACACACACGCTTAGGGATGTGATGCCCACCAACGGACTCCTGCTGGTAGCAGGAATTGAACCTGAGCGTGTTAGGCAGAGCGAACGAACCATACCCAGCTGAGCCAAGTCCCCGTTGGCAACTCAAGACTTATTTTGGTAATTGTTGTTTTTGTTGGGTTAAAAAAGAATGTGATGTTGTAGCTCATGCTCTAGCTAAAATTGTTTCTCCCCATTCCCTTGTTTTCAAGTATAATAATTAAGAAATGCTAACACTTTTACAACAAATCTTAAATGACAGGTTGTTATTGACTATTCTTAATAAGAAAAAAATAATTTTAGTACTGGATTTAAATTAGACCCATTAACAATATGTGAATTTGTTATGAAAATATTGTGGATATAACATTTCTCATAATAATTACTCCCTTACTTATGTTTTTTTTTTTTTTTTAATTTTTTTTATAAAACTACTTGCTATATGCTATGTGGGAAGCTTGGGAGAGAGACATGTTGTTTGTAGATTCTATTTATTTGTTCGCTTGTTAATGAAATGGAAGGTGTGAGTCTTTGTTAGTCGAATAAAAAATTTGGAGTTCAATCTCCGTCTATACCAAAAATCGATTAGTGTCTTGGTCTGATAATAAAAAACTATCATCAGAAGCGAATGTCATAAATTGAAACTCTCTTAAAAAAAAAAAAAAAAAAAAAGATGAAATGGAATGTTGTTTATCAAAAGTTACCTATAAATAAATATTCTCAATGAAATTATCCAAGTTAACTTGCATTAACCAAGTAAGAATAGAAAGAAATTGAAATTTCAAAAGTACGAGGGGGGGGGGGGGGGGGGGGGGGTGGGGGTTTCAGCAAAATAAAGTTTCTGGAACTTTCTCTAAAGATTTCGAAACGACATGTATTTATCTGAGTCTTTCTAAAATCCGAGACTCAAGTCCAAAACCCCTCTGTTAAAGCAAACTCAAAACCTTGCCGATTCCGAACACCGAGTTGACTCACTTCCAGCTCACTCATTTTCTCTGTGATCAATGGCAATAATCTCCGATTTCGAAGAAGAACAAAAGGAGACGAAGCCTTCGACTTCGACACCGTCGGCGACGACGACGAAGAAGAAGACGGTGTCGTTTAGTGCAAGCCTCGACCCGTCGAGTCCGCTAGGTTTTGTGGAGAAAGTCTTGGACTTTCTCGGCGAAGAGAGCGATTTTCTCGAGAGAGATACGGCGGAGAAGGAGATCGCCGCGGCGGTGAAGGCCGCGAAGGAGAAGAGGAAGAAGAGGAAGGCTGCGGAGGTGGCTGCTGCTGCGGCGGCGGCGGCGGAGGAAGATAAGAAGAAGAAGAAGGCGGTTGTGAAGGAGGAGCCTAAGGTGGTTGCGAAGGAGGATCCTAGTTCTAAGGTGGTGGAGAAGACTGAGGAGAAGAGTAAGAGTGACTCTAAGAGAGGTACACAATGGTTCATTCATAATCTCTCTCTCTCTCTCTCTCTCTCTCTCATTTTTGCCCTAGTTATTATTGTTGTATTTTGTTTGATTGATGATTTTTTTTGTGTATGTGAGAAAGAGTAGTGAATTTCAATCTGTTCTCTGATTTTTTTTCTTGAATGTTTGTGTGTAAAATGTATGTGATTTGTTTGGTTGCTTGGAAAATTTGTTCTTTAACTCTGTTTATTAGAGTATGTGATTTGTTTGGATGTTTTTAGAAGATGGGAATTTGAGAATTGTGTTTGTTGTAAATATAATGTGGTGTTTGATTCTGTTCCTATTGTTTACATTGTAGATTATTTCATTCATTTCCATGAAAGAGTTACAAAAAGATGTCATTTTTAGCGTGAAGGACAATTTTGATAATGATTGGGATGAGGATGTGTGTGCTTTTCAAAATATATCTTTGTATATTTTAGCAACCACTTGGATATTGCTTCCTCACACAATGTAGGGGCCTTGTGCTTGGAGGCGCCTTTTGCTTCCGGGCGCCTTTGATTACATTGATTTGTGCTTTGGGGTTCCTTAATGATGATGGTTTTATTGATGGAATGTTGTGCTGTGGTATGTATGGTTGCTAAGGAACTAAAGGAAGAAGAAAGTATGGAAAGTTCATTTCTTTTGTCTTTGTTTTTTGAGGTTTTGTATTTTGTCCGTATTGGTGATATACTTATTTGGGTCAAATATAAGTACACATAGCAGCATTGAATTTAACACTGTTTGTGTTTCATTGTTCAATACAATTATGTGTTTATTTAAATGGAGAACCTTATGTACTATACCTAAGTAATTGTACCTACATTTTGTCCAACTTATTTTGTGGTTTGCTTGGCTGTGACCTGTGAGAAATTTGCGAGCAAGGAAAAAAGAGAGGAGTTAATCTTTGAAGTTATTATGTGAAGACTGAAGAGGGGTGTTGTGTTATGGTTTGTTTTGTAGCTGTTTGAAGATGTAGGTTATAGGAATCTAAATTATGATAACTGTTTCTAATGTGTGGAGTTTGGCTGAATTGTTTCAATTTTGGAATTCTTTCCAAGTGATTGAAATTATGATGTATCTGTTGAAAGTTTGACCTTGATATTGTTAGATTATATATCCCTTCCAAGATAAGCACAATTTATGCTGTAAGACCAAATTGCATAAATCCTTTAATATTTCTATGTTGAGTCTGCACCCTGTCATCTTCAGATCACTTTCCACACACAGCTTTAAAAAGGGGAGAACTTTGAGATTTATTGGTTACCAAACATATAATATATATATAAAACTGTTAAATTGGTTGTTTAAATCATGGTGGCTTTCATGCCAAACTCCAGACTATCTATAATGAGTGATCTTTTCTACATTTGTTGTATCTTTTAATCATAATAAATGTCTATATGTTCATTTAACCTTTTTTGGTTTCGTATGTCTGTGCAGTTCCAAATGTAGGCAATGGCCTCGATCTGGAGAACTATTCGTGGACACAGACCCTTGAAGAGGTCACTTTAAATGTCCCAGTGCCAACTGGAACTAAATCAAGGTCTGTTGTATGCGAGATAAAAAAGAACCATCTGAAAGTTGGACTCAAGGGCCAGCCTCCAATAATTGATGTAAGACTGCTTGTAGGCTTGTTTTTTAGGTGTTAAAACTTGTGTACAACATATTGTCTCTTTATTCCTAATATTGGACTTTTTTTTGCCTTGGCTCATGTACTTAAACTACTTGTAGGGGGAGCTTTTTCGGCCTGTCAAGCCTGATGATTGTTACTGGAGCATAGGTATGTTATAATATGAATACCTGCATGAACTAATGGAACTTTACATTTGTTTTTTTTATACTCAAAAAAAATTAGAAGCTGATTAAATGCATGGATGCAAAAAATTAGAGGAAATTTCTGACTAGTTCATGCAAAGTATGTGTGTACAATACTCATCAATTTGCCAATGTGATCTAGCTCAATTGGCACTTCATTCCCTTGTAAGAGCTAGGTGGAGGTTGAGTCTGCGGGTTCAAGACCAACTGGGTGCATGTGTAACTTACCAATAAAAAAAAATTGTCAATTATGTGTAAATCGTTTGCATGTGTGCATGTGTGAGTGTCTGTACACGGTTTGGGTGTGTGATGTTCTAGCTGTTTTTTTGTCAAGATCCATCAATAAAGTTTCTGAGTTGCTCATTATATATGTACCAATAAATTTGCCATTTTACAGAGG